>NC_041392.1:354663056-354679511 GCF_002162155.2 Triticum dicoccoides
GGTGGGGGGCTGGATGAACAGGACCCCGTGGTAGTAGAAGACGTTGCCGCTGGATGAACATGACCCCGATCGATCGAGCCGGTTGGGGGTGGATGAACAGGACCCCGTGGAGGGCTGGATGAACAGGACCCCGTGGAGGGATGGTTGAACAGTAGCCAGTGGAGGGCTGGATGAATAGTAGCCTGTGAATGGGTGGTTGAACAGGACCCTGTGGAGAGGGTTGGTTGAAAAGTAGTTGCTGGAGGAGCGGTGGAGGCTGGAGGAACTGGAGCCCGTGGATGAACAGTCGCAGGTGGAGGCTGGAGGAGGTCGACGGTGGATGAACAGTAGCATTTGGAGGCATTCGACGGTGGAGATGAACCATATCCCGTGGAGTCCTGTTTTATGGTACGCCACACCCCTCCCGATGAACAGGACCCCCATTTTGGCCGTAGCGCTCCAACAAACGTCTGTTTCCTCCGTTTTGCGGTACGCCACACCCCTCCCGATCAACAGGACCCCGTTTCGAACATAGGATGTCCAAGAGAAGTCTGTTTCCTCCCTTTTGCAGTACGCCAGGCCCCTTCCTATGAACAGGATCTCGTTTCGGCCATGGCCGGTCGAACACAAGGCCGTTTCCTCCGTTCTGCGGTATGCCGTGCCTCGTTTCCATCGGCTGTTCCGTCCAAGACAGTTGGCTCCCTATGAACACGACATATTCCGTTGCCTCCCCATGAACACGATGCATTCCGTTGCCTCCCCATGAACATGATGACGATGTAGTTTCTCCGTTCCGACCCAGCCATGTACACGAGCCCTGGCCATACGTATGCGCGAGTAGGCGTTCGAGACCCCGCCCGTATTATGTGGCCGTATTTACTTTCTTGCACCCAGGCCGCTATACGTACGTGTACATGTTACATGCGCGCCTCTACTACGACATGTGCACGCCTCTACGACGACATGTGCCCTTACTTACACGGCCACGGTTCATCACCGTAGCCTGCAGACAGACCGATCGACCAGAATGTACGTACACTGATGTAGGGTAGAACCCTAATCGCCCGATCTTTCACGAAAGGAGCAGATCCCGCGAAGAACACGAGGAACACAAAGAGGGAAACGAGGGAAATCACAAGGGGAGACACAAGAGGAACACTCAAACTAACAAGAACAAGTCACACAAGTGCTAGATCCTCGAATACATAAAAGAAGATACACGATCCACGGACAACTAAGGATGATACACGGTAACCGGTCTTCTCCGCGAGGAGGTCTTGAAGTTCTTCTCCAAAAGGAGGTCTTGAATCCAAAGGGATCTTCTCCGTAGAGGCCGCGGTCTCTCTCGTGGAGTAGATCCGATGTGGATGAGCAATGCTCTATCTCTAAAATGAGCTCAACCAATGCTAACCCTAGAAAGTTGTACGGGGTGGAGTATATATAGTCTAGGGGGAGAAGGGATACACGGGCCTCGGTCCTTCACTGTGCGCAGACAGGGGAGGCCAGGTGTCCGGGCTGGTCGGGCCGGATGTCCTGGCTTTCAGGCGACGCCGGATATCCGGGCTGGGGGCGGATGTCCGGGCTGGAGTGGTGGCATTTGCTGCTCTCGGGTTCGGAGGGGCCGGATTTCTGGGCTGGTGGCCGGATGTCCGGGGGATCGGGAGAGGACGGATGTCTGGGCTGTCGGGGCCGGATGTCCGGGACCTGTAGCTTCCGGCGGCTGTGCTACTGTAGTGGAAGACGCTCTAGGGGCCGGATGTCTGGGGCCTTGGCCGGATGTCCGGGGCCTGGGAGATGCTCTTGGCTCCTTCTGTTGGCTCTCCTCATCCGTGGACTTGGGGACTTGTACATCTTCATGTGCATCTTCGGGAGGGCCCTCTTGGTGCCTAATCATGCACAACACCTCGGACTTAGGTAGTAGCCATGTCTCATGCATAGAAAGTGGAAGTTC
Organism: Triticum dicoccoides; assembly: GCF_002162155.2. Taxonomy (NCBI): domain Eukaryota; kingdom Viridiplantae; phylum Streptophyta; class Magnoliopsida; order Poales; family Poaceae; genus Triticum; species Triticum dicoccoides. The sequence goes on from NC_041392.1 coordinate 354,664,987, forward strand.
GGAGAGGAGTGAGTTCACCTTATCTTTGACAGCTTTGGCTCGGGCTCGTGTCATTGGTCCAAGTGGTGTTGTTGGAGGTGTAGGTGTGTCCATGGGGATGATCTTGGGATGCTCCGCATCATCTCCCCTCCCTTGGGGAAGATCCGCCCTCGGATCGAAATCCTCATCACCATGGTAGGGCGATAGATATTTGATGTTGAAGATGTCGCTCATGGAGTACTTGTCATGAGCGATGTCGATCTTGTATGCGTTGTTGTTGTAACGTGCAAGCACCTTGGATGGTCCATCCGCGCGTGGTCGAAGTTTGGACTTGCGTTCTTGGGGAAAGCGGTCCTTGCGAAGGTGTAGCCACACGAGGTCTCCAATGTTGAATATCATAGGGTGCTTGTTGATGTTGAGCTTAGTCGCAAGGAGTTGTACTTAGCGCTCAATGGTGTTTCTTGTATCTTCATGCACCTTCTTGAGATGGGTCACTCATGCACTTGCGTCCAAATTGATGCGTTCTTCGAGTGGTAGAGGGAGAATATCCAATGGTGACAAAGGGTTGAATCCGTAGACGACCTCGAAAGGGGACTTGCCGGTTGTTGAGTGTCTTGCTCGGTTGTAGGCGAACTCGGTGATGGGTAGACACTCCTCCCACTCCTTGATGTTCTTCTTGATGAGTACTCGAAGTAGAGCGGAGAGTGTGCGGTTTGTCACCTCCGTTTGGCCGTCGTTTGAGGATGGTACGTCGTGGAGAAGAGTAGCTTGATTCCGAGCTTGGGACATAGGGTCTTCCAAAAGTAGCTAAGGAACTTTACGTCGCGGTCCGAGACGATGGTCTTTGGCACACCATGGAGATGCAATATTTTCCTACAAAAGAGATTAGCAACATGTGAAGCATCGTCTATCTTGTTGCAAGGAATAAAATGTGCCATTTTTGAGAAACGGTCCACAATGACAAATATGGAATCTTTCCCATTTCGAGTCCTAGGAAAACCGAGTACAAAGTCCATGCTAATGTCTTCCCATGGTTGGTAAGGAATTGGTAGAGGCATATAGAGGCCATGAGATTGAGCTTTGGACTTAGCTTGCGACATGTAGAACATCAGTTGGTGAAACGATTGACGTCCCGAAACATCTTGGGCCAAAAGTAGTCCTTCGAGAGCGTGGCGAACGTCTTGTCGCGTCCGAAATGTCCCATTAAGCCTCCTCCATGCGATTCCTGCAAAAGCAACAAACGAAGAGACGACTCGGGGATGCAAAGTTTGTTAGCTCTCATAAGATAGCCATCTTTGATGTAATAGCATTCCCAAGATGTATTCGACAAACACTTGGCATAAGGAGTAGCAAAAGTTGCATCATGCTCATACAAGTCTTTGATATGCTCGAAGCCAATGACATCTAACTCAAGTTGCGTGACAAGCATGCATATGCGGGAAAGAGCATCCGCTACTATGTTTTCTTTACCCTTGATGTACTTGATGACGTAAGGAAAAGACTCAATAAATTCACTCCATTTAGCATGATGCTTGTTCAACTTAGTTTGACCCTTAAGATACTTGAGAGTCTCATGATCGGTATGAATGATAAACTCATGGGGACGAAGGTAATGTTCCCATTGATGCAAAATGCGGACTAAAGCATATAGCTCTTTGTCATAGATGGGGTAATTGAGTTGTGCTCCGGAAAGTTTCTCACTAAAGTAAGCTATGGGGCGCTTCTCTTGCGTTAACACACCCCCTATGCGATTACCACTAGCATTACAATGAATCTCAAAAGGTTTTTCAAAGTTGGGTAAGCCAAGTACGGGAGCATAAGTAAGCAAGTTCTTAAGCTCATTGAAAGCGGTATCTTGGTATGGTCCCCAAAGAAAAGGCGCATTCTTCTTGCTCATAGCATGCAAAGGCGAAGCAATGGTGCTAAAATCCTTCACAAAGCGACGATAGAAACCCGCAAGGCCAAGAAAACTACGCACTTGATGCAAGTTGGTTGGTTGCGGCCAAGTCTTAATAGCATTGATCTTGGACTCATCAACATGAACACCCTTATAAGAAACAACAAAACCCAAGAAAACGAGCTTATCAACACCAAAAAGGCATTTCTCCATACTAGCATAGAGGCGCTCTTTTCTAAGAGTTTGCAAAACGGTGCGGACATGGGTGACATGCTCTTTGATATATTTGCTAAACACAAGAATGTCATCGAAGTAAACTACGACAAATATACCAATGTAAGGGCGAAAGACATGATTCATAAGGCGCATAAAAGTGTCCGGTGCTTCCAAAAGACCCATAGGCATGACTAACCACTCATACAAACTAAACTTGGTTTTGAAGGTGGTTTTCCATTCATCACCCTCTTGTATGCGGATTTGATAGTAACCACTCTTAGGATCAATTTTGGAAAATATAGTGGCACCGCTAAGCTCATCAAGCATATCATCTAGGCGTGGAATGGGGTACCTATAGCGAACGGTGATAGCATTGATGGGTCCACAATTGGAGCACATGCGAAAGTTACCGTCACGTTTCGGCACAAGAATGACCGGGACGGCACAAGGGCTCAAACTCTCACGCACATGTCCATGGTCGATTAGATGTTTTACTTGCCTTTTTATTTCTTTTGTTTTGTCGGGGTTGACACGGTATGGAGCTTTGTTCGGAAGAGGTGCTCCGGGGATGAGGCCGATTCGGTGCTCAATGCCTCATAGCGGAGGTAGACCCGGAGGTAGCTCATCGGGGAAAACATCTTGAAATTCCTGCAAAAGAGAAGACAACACTAGAGGAAGAGTGTGAGAAGTGTTAGTTTCTGGTGCATTGTCCTTGCACACAAGGACGTAGTGTAGGACACTAGATGGGTTATCACAGACTTCTCTTATCTCACGTTTGGTGGCAAATAGAACTAGGTTTTTGTTTTCACTCATCGCGGAGGCACATGATTTTGGCTTGTGGCGCTCACTCTCTTTTTGGTGGCTCCCTCTCTCACTATGATCTCCACGATGGGTGGCTTGCTTGTTGGTGATCACTTGACTTGGCGACATTGGACGGAGGACGTACTCCTTGCCCTTCATCTTGAAGATGTAGTGGTTCGTTTGGCCATTGTGGACGACTCCTCTATCGAATTGCCATGGCCGTCCAAGGAGAAGATGACAAACGGTCATTGGAACAATGTCGCACTCCAAGGTGTCTTCGTAGGCGCCGATTTTGAAGGAGACTTGTACTCGGTGCTCGACTTGGATGGTGCCGGAGTCACTAAGCCATTGCACTTTGTATGGATGTGGATGCTTCGTCTTGGGCAATTGGAGCTTGGGGCAAAGTTCTTCACTTGCGAGATTATGACAACTCCCTCCATCGATGATGACCTTGACGGATCGTCCATTGATGCCGGCCTTGGTGTGGAATATGTGGCATCGTTAGTCTTCTTCTTGGTGATGTTGGAGAGTCAAGACTTTGGAGACAACAAGTGCGGGATTGAGTCTTCATCACAAAAGACTTGTTCTTCTTCATTGTTCACTTGGAGGTGCATGGCGACTTCCTCAAGGGCTTCCATTTCGCCTTCGCTCATGGAGTCATAAGTGCCATTGTCGTTGAAGACCATGGTTCGCTTGTTGGTGCACTCGTAGGACTTGTGGCCTCAGCCTCCGCAAGTGAAACACTTGAAGGAACTCATCTTGACGGTCTCATCGGTCGGACATCCGGTCGGGGTCGGTCGTCCGATGGTCGTCGGTCGTCCGTGTGGCGTCAGACGTCCGTGGGTTTTGTCTCGGCTGTGAAGACGACGGTCGTCCGGAGGGGGCCGGACGTCCGATGCCTGGAGGTCGTCGGACGTCCGATCCGGGCCGGTCGTCCGGAGCCTATAGCTTCTCATGCATCTCTTCTTCTTCTTCTCCGTCTTCACATCCACCTTCCTCTTCTTCTTCTCCTTGCTCCTTAGCTTCTCCATGATACCTGAGTATGCACAATGTATCCATATGAGGTAGTAGCCATGTCTCATGTGCATCAAAGTGGAAATCTAAGAGGAGTGATGTCACCTCGGTTTCGAGAGCTCTTGCACGTGCTTGTGTCATGGGTCCAAGAGGTGTCGTAGGAGATGTAGTTGTGTCCATGGGGATGGCCTTCGGATGCTCCGCATCACTCTTGTAGACACCTTTCTCTATAATTCCCTTCAATAGGCTATTTTCTTGCTCAAATGTAACCTGTCTAAGAGAATGACTAGTGGAATCAAGAGAACTACTAGAAGCAACAATATTGGATTTAACATGATTGTTGTTACTACTAGAAGAAGAATCTTTCTTACTCTTGTTGCTAGATTTATGTTGTGGCATGTAACTAGACAAGAGTAAACGCTTGGTAATGTAAAAAGTACTTTTCTTGCGAAGATCATCATTGATTGCTTTTAAGAACCCATGCTCTTGCTCAAGGTTGAGTTTTTCAAAGCGTAACTTCTCATTAGTATTTAAAAGCTCTCGATGATTTTCCAAGGTAGTTTCATGAGCTAACTTAAGAGTGTTTAGTTCTTTAGTTAGATGCTCAATCTCCTTCTTATCATCATCATTCGTTTTATCTTGATTAGCATGATTAATAGCAAGTTCATCATAGTTTTCATCACTAGAGTTGTCAACAAGTAAATCATCATCACCTAGCAAATCATCTTCATCACTATTGAAATCAACATAGTCAGGGTGTGATACCTTTGGTCCTTTAGCCATGAATCATCTTCCAATTCCTTCATTTGGTGATTCAAATATGTCGTAGGAGTTGGTTGACACAAGTGCTAGACCGGCAAAACCTTCATCTTGAGTATATTCGGAGTCAGAGTGATAACTTTTCTCGGAGTGATTGTCGGAGTCGGAGCCGGATACCCATTCACCAACATGAGCTTGATGTCTTCGTTTTGTGTAGCTCCTTGATGATTTTTCCTTCCTTTCTGAATCCTTGCTTCTCGGTAACGTTCTTCATTCATAACGGTCATCTCTACTCCTCTCTCTAGGTGGTGATTCTTTTCTTCTACTTATCCTTTTGGGTGAATCTTCTTTTCTTTTGTTGGGAGACATACACTCATTGGAGTAGTGTCCGGGTCTTCCACAACTGTAGCAATTATGTTCACGACTCGAAGATCTTTTGTCATTGTACGACCTTGACTTGGAACTCCTTTATTTGATTCTACTATTGTAGAACTTGTTGAAGTTCTTCACCATTAGGCCCAATTCTTCATTGAAGGCTTGTTTCTCACTTGATGATGTAGGGGCATCACATGAGGCTTTGTAAGCACCACTTGACTTGTTGTGAAGCTCTTCCTTATCCTTGAGTGGCATCTCATGAGCGACCATTCTTCCAATGACTTTTGTTGGCTTGAGATCTTTGTAGTTGGGCATCATTTGGATCAATGTGCACATGGTATAATATTTTCCATCCAAGGCTCTTAGGATCTTCTTGATGATGAATCTATTAGTCATCTCTTCACTTCCTAAGCCGGCAATCTCATTTGTGATGAGAGCGAGCCTAGAGTACATTTCAGCGACACCTTCACCATCCTTCGTTTTGAACTTGTCAAGCCGAGCTTGAATCACATCCAATTTGGATTCCTTGACGGATTCGGTACTCTCATGCATATCAATCAAAGTATCCAAAATTTCCTTTGCATTCTCAAGATGGCTGATTTTGTTGAAGAGAATATCACAAGCTTGAGAATTGTATTGCAGCATCTTCAAGTCTTCCGCAGTAGCTTCACGGTTTGGTTCTCTCCCATCAAAGAATTCACCTTGAAAGCCAATACACACAATAGCCCAAACGGCGGGATTATGTCCAAGAATATGCATTTTCATCTTATGCTTCCAACTAGCAAAATTAGTACCATCGAAGTAAGGACCTCTACGGCGGTAATTTCCCTCGCTAGATGCCATACTCTCCTAGGTTGTGAAATCAAGGCTATGATCACCAAAGCTATGGAAATCAAGGCAAATGAAGATCAAAGCTCTGATACCACTTGTAGGATCGAAAGTATGTCTTGAGGGGGGGTGATTAGACTACTTGACCAAATAAAAATCTAGCCTTTTCCCAATTTTCAGTCTTGGCAGATTTTAACAACTTAGCACAAGTCAAGCAATCAACCTACACATGCAAGTCTAAGAGTGTAGTAGCAGAATGGAGAACATTGCACATGAAGTTAAAGGGAGGAGTTTGGTGGGAGCAAACGCAATGTAGACACGGAGATTTTTGGCGTGGTTCTGACAGGTGGTGGTATCGTACATCCACACTGATGGAGACTTCAACCCACAGAGGGTAACGGTTGCGCGAGTCCATGGATGGCTCCACCCATGAAGGGTCCACGAAGAAGCAACCTTGTCTATCCCACCATGGCCATCGCCCACGAAGGACTTGCCTCACTACAGTAGATCTTCACGAAGTAGGCGATCTCCTTGCCCATAGAAACTCCTTAGTTCAACTCCACAATCTTGACGGAGGCTCCCAAGTGACACCTAACCAATCTAGGAGACACCACTCTCGAAAAGGTAATAGACGGTGTGTTGATGATGACATCCTTGCTCTTGTGCTTCAAATGATAGTCTCTCCAACACTCAACTTTCTGTCACTGATTTGGATTTGGTGGAAATATGATTTGAGTGGAAAGTAACTAGGGAAAGCTAGAGATCAAGATTCGAATGGTTGGAATGGAATATCTTGGTCTCAACACATGAGTAGGTGGTTCTCTCTTAGAAAATGAATGCTGAAGTGTAGGCACATTCTGATGGCTCTTATTCATAATGAAGGAAGGGTGGAGGGGTATTTATTGCCTCCACATAAAATCTAACCATTACACACAATTCACCAAACTCGGTTGGACCGAATCAAAAAACTCGGTGCGACCGATTCAGTTCAAAATGTGAACGTTAGGCTTTTCGGTGGGACCGACATGTCAACTTGGTGACACTAATTTCATTAGGGTTAGGGCATAACATAATCTTGGACCTATTACACAAACTCGGTGGGACTGATTTTGGTAATAAGCTAACCATAGAGTTGGTCAGGCAAACTCGGTAGGACCGAATCACTCATTTCTGTGAGACAGAAACATTACGAAAGGGAAACAGACAGTTTACATAGAAAACTCGGTGGGACCAATCGCTCATCTCGGTTGGACCGAAACATTACGAAGGGAAACATAGAGTTTGCAATCCCATCTTGGTGAGAGCGAGATCCCTATCAGTGAGACCGAAGTGATTAAGGTTTGTGGCAGTGGCTATGTCAAGTGAACTCAGTGGCGCCGGGTAGAACTTTTCGGTGGGGCCGAGTTTCACTTTTTGGTTTGGGACATATGTGGATATGAGAAAGTGGTTGAGGGTTTTTGGAACATATCACTAAGCATTTTGAGCAAGCAAGCCGTTAAGCAACACCTCATCCCCTTTTAATAGTATTGACTTTTCCTATGGACTCAATGTGATCTTGGATCACTAAAAGTAAAATGTAGAGTCTTGATCTTGAGCCAATATGTGTCCTTAGCATTTTGAGGGGTCCACATTCCTAATCCATGCCATGCCAATCATTAAACTTTCTGAAATGATCATCTTGAAATAGTTTTAGTTCAATGAGCTATATGTTGTCAGTAATTAGCAAAACCACCCGGGGATAGTTGCACTTTCAATCGTTCATCACTCTGTGTGGTACGTACTAGTTTGTCTACATACCATTCGGATTAAAGAGTGTCGGGTCAACTTTTGCAAGGGTAGTCCAGATCGGTTTTGAGCCATAGTTGCACAGAAATATAGAAGCCTATATGGATGATATCATGCTCAAAACCAAGGATAAGACCACCCTTATCCAGGATTTGGAAGAGACATTTACTAATCCATGAAAGATCAATCTGAAGCTTAATCCGGAGAAGTGTGTATTCGTTGTTCCCTCTGACAAGCTACTTGGGTTCTTCGTGTCCCATTGGGGGATCGAAGCCAACCCCGACGAGATCAAGGCCATTGAGCATATCCAAGCGCCAAGGACGGTTAAGGATGTGAGGTGCTTGACGGGATGTGTTGCCGCACTAAGCAGATTCATTTCCAAGTCTGTCGAGTGTGCCCTGCTATTCTTCAATGTTTTGAAGAAGGTAGGGCCTATGAAGTGGACCCCGGAAGCATATGCAGCTCTGCAAGAGTTAAAAGCACACCCGTCATCCATACCCACCTTGGTTGCGCCCAAACCCCAAGAACCATTGTTGCTATACTTGGCAGCAACCAACAAGGTGGTCAATCGGCTTTGGTAGCGCAGCGAGAGGTGGATGAGACAGAAACTGAACAGAGAACAGCAAAGTCAGATAAGAATCAGGACAGCAGTGAGCACGACAACGAAAACAACCCCAGGGACACGGCAAGGAAGAAAATGGTGCAGCGCCCAGTGTACTTCGTCAGCTCCTTATTACAGGGGGCTAGATCGAGGTACTCTGGTGTGCAAAGTTGATCTTTTTTCTCATTATGGCCTCAAGGAAACTGCACCACTACTTCCGAGCCCATGAGATCACGGTTGTTACTCGTTTTTCGTTACAAAGGATACTCCGAAACCTTGAGGCAACTGGCAGAATAGTGGAATGGGATTTGGAGTTATCTAGCTTTGGTTTGAAGTTTGAGAGCACTTCAACTATTCAAAGAAGGGCACTGGCAGAGTTTATTGCAGAATGGACGCCAACCCCTGATGAGGAAAGGACAGAGACAGCCATCCCCGACAAGGAATCACCCCAAGAATGGATCATGTATTTTGATGGTGCTTTTTCCCTACAAGGTGCAGGGGATGGCGTGCTTCTTGTTGCCCCCTCCGAGGAGCACTTGAAGTATGTCGTCCAGATGCACTTTGCCTGGGAAGAGGCCACCAACAATATAGTAGAGTATGAAGGGCTACTTGTCGGGCTTAGGATTGCAACCGAATTGGGAATTAAGAAGCTAATCATTCGAGGAGATTCACAGCTTGTGGTGAGACAAGTCAACAAGGATTACCGAAGCCCATTGATGAAAGCATATGCCAAGGAAGTAAGGAGATTGGAGGAGCAGTTTGACGGGTTGCAAACAGAGCACATACCCATGCGGAAAACAGCATAGCTGATCACTTGTCAAAGTGTGTTGCGCAGAAGCTTCCTGTGGAACCAGGAAGTTTTGTTCTCCATCTATCTCAACCCTCCGTATCACTAGACACAATTGCCAGAAGAGGAGAAAGTTGGACTATGGTAAGCCCTTCTCGGCAGAGCAATCCGCTCCCGGAAGAGACCCTGCCAGAAAAAACTCCTCACAGCCTGCCGGACCACCCCCTCCAGCCGGGCCTATGGACCCCGCGAACGAGGCTGGTGCTCCCGCAACAGAGGAGGTGCCGCTAGTCCTTGTTGCCGAGCCCCAGGCTCCAACTTGGGCAAGGCACATTGTCCACTTCCTCCAAACCGGAGAACTCCCCAGTAACCAAGATGAAGCTGAAAGAGTAGCCCGGAGGGCCAGTATGTATCCGTTTGTCGATGACACTCTATACAGAAGGAGGCCCAACGGTGTGAAATTGAAGTGTGTTTGCCGGGATGATGGAAAGGAGCTGCTGGCTGAGTTTAACAAGAGGAATGTGCGGTTCCCACATTGGATCAAGGGCATTAGTTGGGAAAGCATTACTACAAGGATTCTATCGGCCCACATCCCTCCAAGATGTGGTTGAGTTAGTCACGAAATGTGAAGCCTGCCAGTTCCATTCCAAGAAAATACATCTGCCCAAGCTCTTCACACAATCCCTCTATCATGGCCATTTTTGGCCTGGGGGCTCGATATCCTCGGCCCCTTCCCCCGAGCAATCGGGGGATTTGAATTCTTGTTCGTTGCCACCGACAAGTTTACGAAGTGGTCGGAAGTGACTGTCGTGAGAAAGGTAACTGCTCAGTCAACTATGAAGTTCTTGAAAGAATTGGTGTGTCATTTCAGAGTTCTGGCAAGGATCGTCACTAACAACGGCACCCAGTTCATGAGCCACGCCTTCATGCAATACGTTCATACCCTCGGATGCAAAATCTCATTTGCGTCTATGGCACACCCCGGAGCAATGGACAAGCTGAGAGGGCGAACACTGAAGTGCTTCGTGGAATTAAGAAAAAAACTTTTGATACGCTGGAGAAGCACGACATGCGGTGGACCAAGGAGCTGCTGGTAGTTCTCTGGTCCCTCAGAATGACACCTAACCGGGAACACTCCCTTCTCCCTGGTCTATGGGGCAGAAGCAGTTATCCCCACGGAACTCATTTACGAGTCCCCTCGAGTGCTTGCCTACGATGAAGTAGCGCAAGATCAGCACCAGCGTGATGATGCTGTGCTACTCGAGGAAAACCGTCTTCGGGCCGCTACGCGCACTGCACGCTACCAGCAAGCCCTATGTCACTATCATACCTACAGGGTTCATGCCCGGTGTTTTGAGGAAGGTGACCTTGTCCTTAGGCGCGTTTAGTCCGCCAAGGGTACAAACATGCTGTCACCAAAGTGGGAAGGCCCTTACCGAGTGGTATGAGTCACAAGACCTGGCGCAGTCTGTCTAGAGACCGGGGATGGCACACGGTTGCAAAGCTCATGGAATATTGAGCATCTCCGTAAGTACTACCCGTATGGTGCGAGGCTGTCGGGAACTGCCCGACAGCCACCCGTTTGTACATGCCTTGCCTCAGTTGCATGTAACCCCTTGTACAAAGCCGAGGCGATGACCCCATGCAAGAGAAAATAGAGAAGTGCTGTGGGGACCCCCAATCAAGATCGCATGCATGCACTAGCACACCCAGATCACTGCATAAGCATTTCATGAGCATTTGCATATGCATATAGATAGGATTGCATCCTGCATTTATTCTCATCTACATGGAGTTGGAGGTTCCTGCCGTGAACTTGACTCCGACAAGGGACAAGAAGATTGCATGGCACAGTGATCCTCGGCAAGCCAAACAGATAAGTTTACCTCTTGTCCATTAGTGTTCTGTAAAGCTAAAACTTTGCATGAGAAAACCTTGCCTCTCTCTTTTTGAAACATAGGTGCTCCCATCCATGACTTGAACGTTGCTTCAGTCAGGATGGTTGCAGTAGCCTTTGGTAAAAAGGAGCTGGCGAGGGGCTGGCCCCTCTCTCTATTCCCCAGCAGACGTAGTTCTCTGGCAGACAAAGAGGGTACCGAAAGGATATCCTGCCGGGGAAAACCTGTTTATTTACATTAAAGAGGTATTCCCCCTCTGCATGGACAACACATGCGCGGGATCCCGACATGACTCATCTTTTTCATTCATATGCAAACACAAGTACAAGCATTGTAGAGCACAAAGATGGAGTCGAGAGATTACATTATTTGAATTAAAATTTGGCGATTGCCTGCAAGTTTAAGATTGAAAAAAGATAAGTGCCCCGTTATGCCTTTGGCCCTATCCATCTCCTACAGGAAGAGGTTGGAGGGGCCGGAGGCGGGCACAACTGGGATTCGGCGCCTCCCCAGGATCAGGACGGCGCCGCCCCCAGCAAGGAGGAAGAAACCGGAGGACAGGCGTGGATGGTGACGCTGTCGGAGGACCATATGGGAGGCACGGAGTCACCGGCAAAAACAACTCGTCAGAATGGTCGTTCCCGTTCTTGACATGTTGTGGGTTGCCGCTGTTGTCCGCATCACTACCACGCGAAGTCCTCGGCACGACTGCCACTCTTGACACCATGCTCTCCGAAGCCTTTCACAGAGAGCATGGTCGTCCCTAGAAGCCATGGCGTTAGGAAGCACCGCATGTCTGGAGGACGCATGTGGAAGTAGAGAGCCCTCTTGCGCAATAGAAAAACGATGCCCAGGGGGAGCCAGATTCACCCCTATTAGCGGCAAATCCTTCCCGCGACTCCTCCTCTGTGCCACGAAGAGAAGAAGAATGGGGAGCGGTCGACTACCACGTGCCATACCCATCTCGAGCTACGACATGGTGTTGATAGCTTCCCCTCCCACTAAAGTCAAGGCCACGGGCGACCCGACAGCAAGCACGCCGGGGTTGCCACTCCCGGCATCAGCGCCACACCGCCCGAACCTTCCTCTCAGGTACGAAGGGAATCCCAAGAAAGAGCCCGAGGGCTGGCTCCAGGCTCTTCTCTTCGGCATCGTCGGTGGAAGCAGAGAACAAGGGAAGAAGAAGGAGAATGCAAAGATGGATGGCTCTGCCCTCCTCCACCCTCCCTTTTATAGGCCAAGCGGGGAAGGGCAGCTGCCCCTTTCATGAGTGACCACCGCCCTCCTCCAGCAATTCAAGACGGGCGGGCCCTTTCCAAGGTACTCTCCCGTGCCACGCGCCTCCATTACCTACCCCACGCGATGCATGCTGCATACGTGGCTAAGGATAAGGGCGCACTGTCGGAAGAGTAAATTGGCAGTTTTTACCGCCTGCGTTAAAAGTCATTCATGGGCCATCATTTGAGCGGCCCCACCACTATTGGCTTTACACCATGTACGGGGATACCGGAAACTGGGCCGGAATCAAGGCTGATGGAGCAGCAACGGAAAACTCAAGGGGCCAACCCCTTAAGCAACCTTGCGTGTGCACTTATTAGGCCCTACCCCGACGATGCTCAGCAGTGCGTTCGGGGCAGGCCCGGGGCTTCTGTCGGTGCAACAAACCCTGGGTCTGTTTCCTACACTGTGCACAGGCACTAGATCAAGAGTGATGCACCGACCCAAGTCAGCGATTGAAGGACCAAGTGATTTGAAGAACCAACACGCAGTCCAGAGAGACCAAGATTGAGCCAGAAGAGCAAGATATCGGCAAGAGAAGGGCCTCCGCAAGTCCCCGAGATATCGGCGAGTCCGGCAAGGGGCAAGGCCACCGCAAGGAGCAGGCAACCGAGGCACCCCGACAAGGTTTGCCGGGGCTCGCGGTAGCAGAACCACCCCACCAACCACTCAAACGTGACCCACGTTGTCAATTAGTGCGGTGTCAAGCCACAAGATGGTTAAGTGGCAGCCATTCGCCACATGGCATCCATTTCCTACAAAACAAGCCTATAGATGACACCCGTCCTGCGACGTGTCAAGGGAACAGGTGCGGAGCTGGCAAGATAGCCCGGCAAGCCTTGCCAGGTGACCAGTGATGTGACACCAAGCAACACATTTATTGCGCCCTATCAGCCCGCAGAGTTAGGTACAATAGCACTGCTCGCTATCATTTCAGTGGATAATGACTACTTTGCCATTGTGGTCACCCCTTAAACTATAAAAGGAGGCCCATGGCACTCGTAGGAGAGGTTGGAAAGTTAATGAACCCAAACCACCATACGCGCGTAGTCGCTGCGGCCCTGAGGCGAACCCTGCCGGGCAAGTGTACTACGCATCACCACGTTCATTCCACCATAAATCCACCAAAGTAGGAGTAGGGTCTTACGCCTCGCGGCGGCCCGAACCTGGGTAAATTGCTTGTGTGCTCTCTGCCGCGTTGCGTACGCTGGTCTGCTCTTTTTGCAACATGACGTCCCCCTGGCGAACCAGCAAGGGGCCGCCCGGTCCCATAGGTTGCCGCGGACATTCCGTGACACCTGAGTATTTCCAAATTGTAACAAGGGACTCCTATTCGTCTATGTTGCCTCTAGAAAAATATTCAAGGCGAGAATAGCAACACATGTTGTTTCGTCTGCAAAGGTGACACATTCCCTACCTGAACTACGAGGTATCTTGTTAGAAGCTTTGGTTTCTGAGAAGCATATACCAAAACCTACCCTAAATGGGACAAAAAATTACCACAACATTTTGTTTCCATTTCATGGGACCATGCTAAATGCTCAAACTAACTCAGTTTATGTATAAAAATGCCTAGAAAACTCAGTGAACGTACAAAAATGCACGAACAAAACCTGAGTAATTCCAAATTGTAACTTCTGAGACTCCTATTGGTCTATGTTGCCTCTGGAAAAATGTAACATCCCAAATTTTCAATTTGGAATGTTATACACTAGATCATCGTTGCATATCATATTTATTGCATTTTGGTTGATCCTAGAAATTTTTCGCAACTCAAGGACCCTCGGAGAGAGTTGGGGATTTCGTTATTTTCATATTTGAGTTGTCTCAAATTTTGAAAATAGGATCATTTGATTTTATTTATTTTATCTTCAATAATCTCTATTGCAAAAATATGAGAGAGGGAATAAAATGACTTTCCCAAAATAAAGAAATATTGAGGATTTAATAAAAAAATCAAATAAGATTTTATTTGGTTTTATTTGCTATTTTATTTCAATTTAGGAAAAATGCGCGTTTTTTAAAATTGCATTTAGGCCCCAAGTAAATGTTCATCTTGTGCGGCTTGATTTTAGAAGCCGAGGGAAAATTTATTTCGGGATTTTTGGAGTCCATTTAGTATTTCTTTCGTTAGTGTTTCTGCGCAAAATTATTAAAAAAAACGTCCGAACCGACCTACGGGCCGTGCTAGGCCCGGACTCCCCGGACCCAGCCTTTATAAACCGCCGGCCCACCCGGGCCGAAACCCTAGCCGCCAGCGCCCGACCCCGCCGACGCCGCCGCCGCCCGCCACCACCGACGCCGCCG
>NC_041392.1:354679840-354710896 GCF_002162155.2 Triticum dicoccoides
AGGTTTACCTCGATCCCGCCGCCAGTTTTCCTAGAAAAACCGTTCGGTTTTCGTCGGTTTTTTAGATCCGTTTTTTTATTAGAACGGTTTTTTACGGTTTAGGCTAATTAGCGAGCGTTCGCTTGTTCGTTCGTTTTAATGAACATGTTCGTCGTTTAGATCCAGTTAACAAACGTTCGTTCGTTAAATTGTTCGTCGTTTTTCTTTTTCTCAGATTAAATCCACGGTTTCTGATCTGACTTTCGTTTTAGTATAACTTCCCGCTCGTTTATCGGAATCAGGCGATTCAAGCGCCGGGAGTTTCGTCTCGAAACCCTCTTTCCGTTTAACCAACTTAAACAAGTTTTTGCTTCTGTAAAAATTGCCTTAGATCCAGAATAGTAAATGAAGCCTGTTTCTTTTGCCGTTTGTCTTTTGTTGCTTCGTTCGATTTGATTCTTTTTGTCAACCGGAGTTCTTAAGTTGAACTTTCTGGTTAGATCTCTTATTTGAGTTTTACCTGTGCATTAGTTGAGTACTTATTGTGTGCTTGTTTGTTTGTGATAGAGTACCCGGAGTGTGCCGCTTGCTACTTCGAATCATTAGGTTTTCTGGATCATCAGCAAGGTAAGTAACACTTTGATCATACCTTCTACTACCCAGTTTTATTGCATTAGATCAATCCTTACACATTGCATGATTAGGATCTAATTAAATTGTGGGTTTGGGAAGTAGTTGAGGTAGTACCTATTACCTGTTTATTATCAAACCTTTGGGAGTTACTTCTATGTTTTCTTATTATTGCTATGCTATGCTAGTAGACGTGGATTGGGTGAGTGATATCCATGACATATGTGATATTTTTAAATCAATGGTTTATCTAAGGTGGCAACTTAAATACACATCTGGGTGGATTGAGGTACCTGGGTATTCCAGGATTGCCTGTTTTCTTTTGGACCGCCACCCAGGCTCAAAGGGATCATGAGATTATTCATGCTAGAAACTTCCGTGTGCAGCCACAAGCTATTATGGGCTCTAGCGTAGTTGACTAAGTCGTGCGAACTCTTACAGTGGTAGACTAGCAGATGTAGGGGATGTAGGTGGTACGGTCTACCCATCGTAAGGTGCTAGCGCTTCTGAAAGACTATGTCTCGGTCATTCGTTTCTCAAACACCATGTAGTGCGAGAAATCCAACGGAGGAGACCGAGTCTTGTGGGGAAAAGTGCGCAAACCTCTGCAGAGTGTATAAACTAATCATGGTTAGCCGTGTCCCCGGTTATGGACATCTTGAGTATCTAGTACCTGGATTATCATGTGAATCTCAGCATGTTACTATAAAATTTAATTTGATGGGTTTGTTAATGATGTTACTTAATTGGGATTGAGAATGCTGTCAACCATTCTCAATGTTCAACAACCACCATAATAGTTAAATAAATTTATTCCTTTGCAGTAGGGAAAATTGGCTTTACGCAAAACTGTAACCATAGAGCTTACCACCAGCCAAATATGCATATAGTATAGCTGTTTCATTCCATTATTCTCTATCTGTTACATTGCCAGCATATTCCATGTGTTGACCCGTTTTCGGGCTGCAACGTTAATGTTGCAGACTTTTCAGACGACGATTAAGGAGTTTTAGGTCGTGGTTCTATACTCAGTGATGCCGTTGGAGTTGATGGACTCACTTATCTTCCAAGCCTTCTGCTGTTATCATTATTAGATGGCCTTAAGCCACATTTATTGTAATAAGATCTCTATTGAGACACTCAATGTACTAAGTGTGTGATTGCTACTCTGTTATAAATCCTTCAAGTACTGTGTGGTGTCAGCATTACTGATCCAGGGATGACACCGGAGCACAGAGATTGGACCGTTTGAGGTCTGGTCGCTACAAAAAATATTCTTGGCAAGAAGAGCAATGAATGTTATTTCGTCCACAAAGGTGACACGTTCCCTACCGGAACCACGAGGCTTCTTGTGAGAAGCTTTGGTTTGTGAGAATCTCATACCAAAACCGACCCAATATGGGCCAAAAATTGACCACGGCATATTGGTGCCATTTCATGACACCATGCCAAATTTAATGAAGTTCAGATGATTTTTTTATTTATAGCAATTTAAAAACCAAGTTTCTCAATGTTTGTGGCTGAGCCGCGATGCCAAGGTGTTTGAAATGCATTCCCATTTCTTTCTTGGCACCTACATGCACCCAAGGACACATATGGTTTTTCAAGCCATTCTAGTGCACTGGCGCATGTGCATTTAGTTCAAATTAAAATTATGCCTAGAAAACTCAGTTGATGTATACAAATGGCCAAACAAACCCCAAGTTATTCCAAATTATAACATGACACTCCTATTAGTCTGTGCCGCCTCATTAAAAATATTCAAGGCGAGAAGAAGCAATGAATGTTGTTTCGTCCACAAAGATGGCATGTTCCCAACCAGAACCACGAGGCCTTCTGAGAATCGCTGGTTTGTGTGAAGTTTATACCAAAACCTTCTCCAAATGGGACAAAAAAATTAGCACAACATGTTGTTGCCATTTCATGATACCATGCTAAATTTCATGAATTTCAGACTAGTTTCGGATTTACAAGAAATTTAAAATCGGAGTTTCTCAATGTTTGCGGCCGAGCCATGTTGTCGAGTTGTTTGAAATTCATTCCCATTTCTTGCATGGCACCTAAACATGCACATAAGCCATTTTGGTGCACTGATGCATGTGCATGTAGTTGAAATTTGAATTATGCACATTAAATGCCTAGAAAACTCAGTAGATGTATAAAAATTCCCAAACAAATCCTGATTAATTCCAAATTTTAACATGACACTCCTATTGGTCCATGCCGCCTCATTAAAAATATTCAAGGTGAGAAGAAGCAACGAATGTTGTTTCGTCCACAAAAGGTGACACGTTCCCTACCAGAACCACGAGGCTTCTTCTTAGAAGCTCTGGTTTGTGAGAATTTTTATACCAAAACCTGCCCCAAATGGGACACAAAAATTACCACAACATGTTGTTGTCATTTCGTGATACCATTTCTAAATTTCAAGAATTTCAGACGAGTTTCGGATTTACAGGAATTTAAAATTTAAGTTTCTCAACGTTTGCGGTCAAGCCATGATGCCGAGTTGTTTGAAATTCATTCCCATTTCTTTTATGGCACCTAAACATGCACCCAAGGACACATATCATTTTTCAAACCATTTTGGTGCACTGGAGCATGTCCATGTAGTTCAAATTTGAATTACGAACATTTAATGCCTAGAAAACTCCAATACAGTATAAAATGCAAGAAAAAACCATGAGTAATTCCAAATTGTAACATGACACTCCTATTGGTCTATGTTTCCTCTAGAGAAATATTCAAGGCGAGAAGAGCAACTAATGTTGTTTCGTCTGCAAAGGTGACACGTTCCCTGCCGGAACCACCAGGCTTCTTGTGAGAAGCTTATACCAAAACATGCCAAAATGGGCCAAAAAATTTACCACAACATGTTGGTGCCATTTCATGACACCGTGCAAATTTGATGAATTTCAGGCGAGTTTTGTATTTACAGGACTTTAAAAACCTATTTTCACAATGTTTGCGGCCGGGCCACGAAGCCAAGGTGTTTCAAATTCATTCCCATTTCCTGGGTGGCACCTAAACATGCATCCAAGGACACATATGATTTTCAAGCCATTTTGGGGCACTAGAGCATGTGCATGTAGTTTAAATTTGAATTATGCACATTAAATGCCTAGAAAACTCAGTTAATGTATAAAAATGCATGAACAATCCCTGAGTAATTCCCAATTGTAACATGAGACTCCTATTGGTTTATGTTTTGCCTCTAGAAAAATATTCAAGGTGAGAAGAGAAACAAATGTTGTATCATCCAAAAAGGTGACACGTTCCCTACCGGAACCACAAGGCTTCTTGTGAGAAAATCTCATCTGTGAGAAGCTTATACCAAAACCTGCAACAAATGGGCCAAAAAATTTACCACAACATATTGGTGCCATTTCATGACACCATGCCAAATTTCATGAAGTTCATACGAGTTTTGGATTTACAGGAATTCAAAAATCAAGTTTCTCAATGTTTGCGACCGAGCCAAAATGCCGATGTGTTCGAAATTAATTCCCATTTCTTGCATGGCACCTAAACATGCAACAAAGGACACACATGATTTTTCAAGCCATTTCGGTGCACTGGAAAATTTGCATGTAGTTCAAATTTGAATTATGCACATGGTATGCCTAGAAAACTTAGTTCATGTATAAAAATGTCCAAACAAACCCTATGTAATTCCACAATATAACATGACCTTTCTATTGGTCCATGCTACCTCATGAAAAATATTTAAGGCAAGAAGAAGCAACGAATGTTGTTTTGTCCCCAAAAGTGACACGTTCCCTACCGGAACCACGAGGCTTCTTCTGAGAAGCCCTGATTTCTGAGAAGTTTATACCAAAACCTGCCCCAAATGGGACAAAAAATTACCATAACATGTTGCGGCCATTTCATGATACAATGATAAATTTCATGAATTTCAAATGAGTTTTGGATTTACAGAAAGTAATATCCAAGTTTCCCAATGTTTGCGGCGAAGCCACGATGCCGAGGTGTTTGAAATTCATTCGCATTTCTTGCATGTCACCTAAACATGCACCCAAGGACACATATAACTCTTCAATCCATTTTGGTGCACTTGAGCATGTGAAGCTAGTTAAATTTGATTTATGCGCATTAAATGCCTAGAAAAATCAGTTAATGTATAGCAATACTCGAACAAATCCTGAGTAATTTCAAATTGTAACATGACACTCCTATTGGTCTATGTTGCCTCTAGAAGAGCAATGAATGTTGTTTAGTCCACAAAGGTGACATGCTCTCTACCGGAACTACGAGGCTTCTTGTGAGAATCTCTGGTTTGTGACAAACTTATACAAAAACCTGGCCCAAATGGGCCAAAAACTTTACCATAGCATGTTGGTGCCATTTCATGACATCATGCCAATTTTCATGAATTTTAGACGAGTTTTGGATTTACAGGAATTTTAAAACCAAGTTTCTCAAAGTTTGCGACCGAGCCAGATGGCGAGGTGTTTGAAATTCATTCCCATTTCTTACATGACACCTAAACATGCACATAAGCCATTTTGTGCATGTAGTTCAAATTTTAATTGTGCACATTAAATGGCTAGAAAACTCAGTTGATGTATAAAAATGCCCAAACAAACCATGTTGAATTCCAAATTTTAACATGACACTCCTTTTGGTCCATGCTGCCTCATGAAAAATATTCAAGGCGAGAAGAAGCAACGACTGTTATTTCATCCACAATGGTGACACATTCCCAGCCGAAACCACAAGGTTTCTTCTGAGATGGTCTGGTTTGTGAGAAGTTTATAACAAAACCTGCCCCAAATGGGACAAATTTTTTACCACAACATGTTGTTGCCGTTTCATGAGAATTTTAGAGGAGTTTTGGATTTACAGGAATTTAAGATCCGAGTTTCTTAATGTTTGGGGCCGAGCGACGATGCCCAGGTGTCTGATATTTATTCCAATTTCTTGCATGGCACCTAAACATGCACCCAACGACACATATGATTTTCAACCCATGTTGGTGCACTATAGCATGTGCATGTAGTTGAAATTTGAATTATACCCATTGAATGCCTAAAAAGCTCAGCTAATGTATCAAAATGCACAAACAAACCCAGAGTAATTAAAAATTATAACATGACACTCCTATTGCTCTATGTTGCCTCTAGAAAAATATTCAAGGCGAGAAGAGGCTACGAATGTTGTTTCGTCCACAAAGGTGGCACGTTCCATACCGAAAACACGAGGCTTCTTGTCAGAAGCTCTGGTTTGAGACCAAAACCCGCCCCAAATGGGCCAAAACATTACCATAGCATGTTGGTGCCATTTCATGATACCATACCAAATTTCATGATTTCAGACAAGTTTTGGATTTATAGGAATTAAAAAACATGTTTCTCAACGTGTATGGCCGAGCCACGATGTCGAGGTGTTTGAAATTTATCCCCATTTTCTGCATGGCACCAAAACATGCACCCAAGGACACATATGTTTTTTCAAGCCACTTTGGTGCGCTGGAGCATGTGCAGGTAGTTCAAATTTTAATTATGCATATTAAATGCCTAGAAAACTTAGTTGATGTATAATAATACTCAAATAAACCCTAAGTAATTCCAAATTGCAAGATGGGCATCATATTGGTCTATGTTCCCTCTAGAAAAACATTGAAGGCAAGAAGAGCAACAAATGTTGTTTCGTCCAAAAAGGTGGCATGTTCCCTACTGCAGCCATGAGGCTTCTGGTGAGAAACTCTGGATTGTGAGAAGCTTATACCAATACCTACACAAAATGGGCCAACAAATTTACATCAACATGTTAGTGCTATTTCATGACACCATGCCAAATTTAATGAAGTTTAGATGAGTTTTGGATTTATCGGATTTTAAAAACCAAGTTTCTCAGGGTTTGCAACCGAGCCACGATGTTGAAATTCATTTCCATTTCTTGCATGGCACATAAACGTCCACTCAAGGACACATATGAGTTTCAAGCCATTTTGGTGCACTGGTGCATGTGCATGTAGTTCCAATTTTAATTATTCATATTAAATGCCTAAAAACTCAGTTGATGTATAAAAATGCCCAAACAAACCCCGAGTAATTAAAAATTATAACATGACACTCCTATTGGTCCATGTTGCCTCATGAAAAATATTCAAAGTGAGAAGAAGCAACGGATGTTTTTTCGTCCATCAAGGTGACACGTTCCCTACCGGAACCACAAGGCTTCTTTCGGGAAGCTCTGGTTTGTGAGAAGCTTATACCAAATCATTCCCAGATGGGACAAAAAATTTACCACAAAATGTCGGTGCCATTTTCATGATACCATGCTAAATTTCATAAATGTGAGACGAGTTTTGCATTTACAGGAATTTAAAATCTGAGTTTCTCAATGTTTGCAGCCGAGCCATGTTGTCGAGTTGTTTGAAATTCATTACCATTTCTTGCACCGCACCTAAACATGCACATACGCCATTTTGGTGCACTGATGCATGTGCATGTAGTTGAAATTTGAATTATGCACATTAAATGCCTAGAAAACTCAGTAGTTGTATAAAAATTCCCAAACAAAGCCTGATTAGTTCCAAATTTTAACATGACACTCCTATTGGTCCATGCCGCCTCATGAAAAATATTCAAGGTGAGAAGAAGCAACGAATGTTGTTTCGTCCACAAAAGGTGACACGTTCCCTACCAGAACCATGAGGCTTCTTCTTAGAAGCTCTGGTTTGTGAGAATTTTATACCAAAACCTGCCCCAAATGGGACACAAAAATTACCACAACATGTTGTTGTCATTTCGTGATACCATGCTAAATTTCAAGAATTTCATACGAGTTTCGGATTTACAGGAATTTAAAATCTGAGTTTCTCAATGTTTGCGGCCAAGCCATGATGTCGAGTTGTTTAAAATTCATTCTCATTTCTTGCATGACACCTAAACATGCACCCAAGGACACATATCATTTTTCAAACCTTTTTGGTGCACTGGAGCATGTCCATGTAGTTCAAATTTGAATTATCAACATTTAATGCCTAGAAAACTCAAATACAATATAAAATGCATGAAAAAACCCTGAGTAATTCCAAATTGTAACATGACACTCCTATTGGTCTATGTTGCCTCTAGAGAAATATTCAAGGCGAGAAGAGCAACGAATGTTGTTTTGTCTCCAAAGGTGACACGTTCCCTACCAGAACCACCAGGCTTCTTGTGAGAAGCTTATACCAAAACATGCCAAAATGGGCCAAAAAATTTACCACAGCATGTTGGTGCCATTTCATGACACCGTGCAAATTTGATGAATTTTTGGCGAGTTTCGTATTTACAGGACTTTAAAAACCTATTTTCGCAATGTTTGCGGCCGAGCCACGAAGGCAAGGTGTTTCAAATTCATTCCCATTTCTTGGGTGGCACCTAAACATGCATCCAAGGACACATATGATTTTCAAGCCATTTTGCGGCACTAGAGCATGTGCATGTAGTTCAAATTTGAATTATGCACATTAAATGCCTAGAAAACTCAGTTAATGTATAAAAATGCACGAACAAACCCTGAGTAATTCCCAATTGTAACATGAGACTCCTATTGGTTTATGTTTTGCCTCTAGAAAAATATTCAAGGCGAGAAGAGAAACGAATGTTGTATCGTCCAGAAAGGTGACACGTTCCCTATCGGAACCATAAGGCTTCTTGTGAGAAAATCTCATCTGTGAGAAGCTTATACCTAAACCTGCACAAAATGGGCCAAAAAATTTACCACAGCATATTGGTGCCATTTCATGACACCATGCCAAATTTGATGAAGTTCATACGAGTTTTGGATTTACAAGAATTCAAAAATCAAGTTTCTCAATGTTTGCGGCAGAGCCAAAATGCCAATGTGTTTGAAATTAATTCCCATTTCTTGCATTTCACCTAAACATGCAACAAAGGACACACATGATTTTTCAAGCCATTTCGGTGCACTGGTAAATTTGCATGTAGTTCAAATTAGAATTATGCACATTGAATGCCTAGAAAACTTAGTTCATGTATAAAAATGCCCGAACAAATCCTGAGTTATTCCACATTATAACATGACATTTCTAATGGTCCATGCTACCTCATGAAAAATATTTAAGGCGAGAAGAAGCAATGAATGTTGTTTTGTCCCCAAAAGTGACAAGTTCCCTACCGGAACCACGAGGCTTCTTTTGGGAAGCCCTGATTTCTGAGAAGTTTATGCCAAAACCTGCCCTAAATGGGATAAAAAAACTACCATAACATGTTGTGGCCATTTCATGATACAATGATAAATTTCATGAATTTCAAATGAGTTTTGGATTTACAGGAAATTAATATCCAAGTTTCCCAATGTTTGCGGTGGAGCCACGATGCCGAGGTGTTTGAAATTCATTCGCATTTCTTGCATGGCACCTAAACATGCACCCAAGGACACATATAACTCTTCAATCCATTTTGGTGCACTGGAGCATGTGAAGGTAGTTAAATTTGATTTATGCACATTAAATGCCTAGAAAAATCAGTTAATGTATAGCAATACTCGAACAAACCCTAAGTAATTTCAAATTGTAACATGACACTCCTATTGGTCTATGTTGCCTCTAGAAGAGCAATGAATGTTGTTTCGTCCACAAAGGTGACATGCTCTCTACCGGAACCACGAGGCTTCTTGTGAGAATCTTTGATTTGTGACAAACTTATACAAAAACCTGGCCCAAATGGGCCAAAAACATTACCATAGCATGTTGGTGCCATTTCATGACATCATGCCAAATTTCATGAAGTTTAGACGGGTTTTGGATTTACAGGAATTTAAAAACCAAATTTCTCAAAGTTTGCGACCGAGCCATGATGGCGAGGTGTTTGAAATTCATTCCCATTTCTTGCATGGCACCTAAACATGCACATAAGCCATTTTGTGCATGCAGTTCTAATTTTAATTGTGCACATTAAATGCCTAGAAAACTCAGTTGATGTATAAAAATGCCCAAACAAACCATGTTGAATTCCAAATTTTAACATGACACTCCTTTTGGTCCATGCTGGCTCATGAAAAATATTCAAGGCAAGAAGAAGCAACGACTGTTGTTTCATCCACAAAGGTGACACGTTCCCAACCAAAACCACAAGGTTTCTTCTGAGATGGTCTGGTTTGTGAGAAGTTTATAACAAAACCTGCCCCAAAAGGGGCAATTTTTTTACCACAACATGTTGTTGCCGTTTCATGAGAATTTTAGAGGAGTTTTGGATTTACATGAATTTAAGATCTGAGTTTCTTAATGTTTGGGGCCGAGCCACGATGCCCAGGTGTCTGATATTCATTCCCATTTCTTGCATGGCACCTAAACATGCACCCAACGACACATATGATTTTCAAGCCATGTTGGTGCACTATAGCATGTGCATTTAGTTGAAATTTGAATTATACCCATTGAATGCCTAAAAAGCTTAGCTAATGTATCAAAATGCACAAACAAACCCAGAGTAATTAAAAATTATAACATGACACTCCTATTGCTCTATGTTGCCTCTAGAAAAATATTCAAGGCAAGAACAGGCTATGAATGTTGTTTCGTCCACAAAGGTGGCACGTCCCATACCGAAAACACGAGGCTTCTTGTCAGAAGCTCTGGTTTGAGACCAAAACCCTCCCCAAATGGGCCAAAAAAATTACCATAGCATGTTGGTGCCATTTCATGATACCATGCCAAATTTCATGATTTCAGACGAGTTTTGGATTTATAGGAATTTGAAAAACACGTTTCTCATCGTATATGGCCGAGCCACGATGTCGAGGTGTTTGAAATTTATCCCCATTTTCTGCGTGGCACCAAAACATGCACCCAAGGACACATTTGTTTTTTCAAGCCTCTTTGGTGCGCTGGAGCATGTGCATGTAGTTCAAATTTTAATTATGAACATTAAATGCCTAGAAAACTTAGTTAATGTATAATAATACTCAAATAAACCCTTAGTAATTCCAAATTGCAACATGGGCATCATATTGGTCTATGTTCCCTCTAGAAAAACATTGAAGGCAAGAAGAGCAACAAATGTTGTTTCATCCAAAAGGTGACATGTTCCCTACTGTAGCCACGAGGCTTCTGGTGAGAAACTCTGGATTGTGAGAAGCTTATACCAATACCTACACAAAATGGGACAAACATTTTACAGCAACATGTTGGTGCTATTTTATGACACCATGCCAAATTTAATGAAGTTCTGATGAGTTTGGGATTTATCGGATTTTAAAAACCAAGTTTCTCAAGGTTTGCGACCGAGCCACGGTGTTGAAATTCATTTCCATTTCTTGCATGGCACCTAAACGTCCACTCAAGGACACATATGATTTTCAAGCCATTTTGGTGCACTGGTGCATGTGCATGTAGTTCAATTTTTAATTATGCACATTAAATGCCTAAAACCAAAGTTGATGTATAAAAATGCCCAAACAAACCCCGAGTAATTAGAAATTATGACATGACACTCCTATTGGTCCATGTTGCCTCATGAAAAATATTCAAAGTGAGAACAAGCAACGGATGTTTTTTCGTCCATAAAGGTGACACGTTCCCTACCGGAAACACAAGGCTTCTTTCGAGAATCTCTGGTTTGTGAGAAGCTTATACCAAATCATTCCCAGATGGGACAAAAATTTTACCACAACATGTTGGTGCCATTTTCATGATACCATGCTAAATTTCATAAATGTGAGACGAGTTTTGCATTTACAGGAATTTAAAATCTCAATTTCTCAATGTTTGCGGCCGAGCCACGATGTTGAGGTGTTTGAAATTCATTCCCACTTCTGGAATGACACCTAAACATGCACCCAAGGACACATATGATTTTTCAGCCCATTTTGGTGCACTTGAGCATGTGCATGTAGTTAAAATTTCAATTATGCACATTAAATGCCTCGAAAGTTCAATTAATGTATAAAAATGCAGAAACAAACCCAGACTAATTCCAAATTATAACGTGACACTCCTATTGGTCTATGCTGCCCGTAGACAAATATTCAAGGTGAGAAGAGCAATGAACGATATTTCGTCCACAAAGGTTACATGTTCCCTACCGGAGTGATGAGGACATGACTACCTTGGATATGACCAAAAATATTGCATATATGCATATTTGTCAGGTGATTTCTAGTGCAAACTATTCAATAATCTATTTATGTTATCCAGAACAAAAATACTTCACACACTTTTGTGTTTTGTCTAATTGCAGGTGTATGGGACATTTGTACAATCCACATATGAAGATAAGGAAGAAAGAGATGTTTATTTGCTGTCCAAAAAGTTCTCTCACGTCACTTTTGGCCCAAGAGAAGATAGAGTCCAAGTCTCTCACGTTCTGGATTCAGATTCGGACTGCACAGACATACCTGACTCAAAACACACACAAGTTTTTCATACGGACTCCGAATTGGGTGATTTTTTTTTGTTGGAAACTAGATTTCGTGCACTTTCCAACCCAATTGGAATCACCTTCAAATTCGTCCGGAGCGTTGAGTTGTGGACGAAACAATCTGATGCTGCAGCAGAATCCGAGTCAAACTAGAAGTCCAAAGGTGTTACATCACCTCCACTTGGGCCCATTGGCCTTGTACGACCTAGATTTAGTTTTAGGATGCCTTGGGACGTCCTCCCACCTCCTTGGCCGCCACCCCTTGCTCCTATATAAGTAGATCCATCTAGTAGCTTTTCCTTGGGATTTGTTTAGTTAAAAGTTAGCCATTGCAACTTCGTGTACTTCGTTTGTGTCCAACGACCAGACCAAGACCGCTTCCGGATCCCCACCATTATCAATACCTCATATATATTTGCAATATTCAGATTGCTTTATCATATTCTTGCTTGTTCTTCGATTGCTTGCAGGAATAGACCTTCGTGGTCAGGCTGACCGTGCTTCCGACATCGTCAGTAACCTCAGGAGATTGGTTTAGCGATTGCTAAGGCGCAACGTCGTGCACGTTTGTAGTCGGATCGTCAAAGTCGTCTCCACCAAATCGATAGTTATCATCTCATCGAAAGATCGGGACACCCTCGCCTCTATCAAGTGGTATCAGAAAATTGTCTCAAACTTTTCAAGAGGAAAGTTGGAGAGAGAGTTGTTGTATATCCTGCTTGGCAGTTGTTTTTCATCATTATCTTCACTGCCGTTGTGATCTTCACTTATATCTTGCTGTCAAGAGCTACTTAGTATCCTTCATTGATGCTAGTTGTGCTACGTCGTGACCTTATTAGTGTTCTAGGCTCGCGTCTCTAGTCCGGTCTAGCCTAGGACCAGCACAGTACCGTCGTTGAGCGTTTATTCAACATTGCATCTTTGAATTGATTATTGCTAATCTTTTGCTACCATATATAGCCAACCCAGCTCCACATATTTCTACACCGTGTATACGTACGCTCCCCTGGCAATCGCTTTACTCAATATTCGGAATTACTTGACACCGCTGGTTGCCGATCACCGCCTGCTGCATGGTAAGAACTTGTAAGACATTGATATTTGCTTTACTGTGAGCGTTTTACCACCACATCCTAGTAGTTATAGGAACATTATTTTTGGGTTTTGTTTCTTGTTCTACTAATCATGACAGGATCCAGAGTCAATTCATGGGCTTTGTCGATCGCGGGAGACGTGCCACCACCTTTGCAAATACCACAACCGTCACGAGAGGTGCACAAACATCCAAATGCACATGATCAGGTTAATGTATCTATACCACCATTTAATGGCCGTTTTAAACCTGCTTTATATATTGAATGGGAGTTCGATATAAAAAATATATTTGCTTCCCATAATTTCGATGAACATAAAAAGGTTAAGGTTGCGGTTGGTTCTTTCATTGGTTATGCTTTGGTTTGGTGGAGTGAATATTGTCGGTTACACCCTGATTATATACCTACTACTTGGGATGATTTGAAACTTGCCATGCGACATACATTCGTCCCTGCTTATTATACTCGTGACATGATTAAGAAGTTGCAACACTTAAAACAAGGTAGTGAAACTGTAACAAAATATTATGATGATTTACAAACTACCTTGTTGCATTCCTCTTTAGAAGAAAGTGAAGATGATTTTATGGATAGATTTTGGGGAGGATTAAACCGTGATATTCAAGAGATACTAATTCATGAAGAGTGTTATCCTATGGACCATTTGTTTCATCTTGCTTGCAAAGCTGAACAGGAAATAAAACGACGTGTTGGCCACGAGGAGAACAAGCGCACGGTGCACATTCCAAGAGTTGATATGATTGTTCCTTCAACTACTAGGCATACTATGACAAGCACATCCGTTGTTGTCAGGACTACATCACCATGATGCATGAGAATGATGAATGCCTTGTCAATTTGAATGCACCATCTGATGAGCTACCCACTACTTTGATCACACCACCTATTTTGGAGGACTACGTTGATAATTTGACTTTGCCATGTGATCAAACAACTGAAATACCAACAATTTTGAGTGCACCCATTGAATTAACTATTGATGCAAAAGAACCAATGTTTAATCATTTTGATATGACCTCTAATCTTGGTGATGATTCTGTGTTGAATGACTTATTGCATGTTTGCTTATTTAAGCATGTTGTAGCATGTAAATTTGATGCAAGTAAGGTTTATTCACCAATGTTGGGATGGTTTAATGATGAACATTGTCAATCTTTTGAAATGAATAAGAGCTTCACTTATATGTGCAAACTGAGTTGCAATATTTTCATGCCTTCTACTTCTTGTGCTATTTTTTTGGCTTTAGATTTTATGAACTATGCAAGTTACTCATCTATTCATGTGTCATATATGCAAAAATCAAGGGAAGTAAAAATGGATGACATATACATATACAACATGTACACCTTGTCTCTTTTGTTAGCCACATTTCAGATTAAGCAATGCCGAGGACGGCTTTATTTTCAAGAAGGGGAGGATGATGAGGACATGACTACCTTGGATATGACCAAAAATATTGCATATATGCATATTTGTCAGGTGATTTCTAGTGCAAACTATTCAATAATCTATTTATGTTATCCAGAACAAAAATACTTCACACACTTTTGTGTTTTGTCTAATTGCAGGTGTATGGGACATTTGTACAATCCACATATGAAGATAAGGAAGAAAGAGATGTTTATTTGCTGTCCAAAAAGTTCTCTCACATCACTTTTGGCCCAAGAGAAGATAGAGTCCAAGTCTCTCACGTTCTGGATTCAGATTCGGACTGCACAGACATACCTGACTCAAAACGCACACAAGTTTTTCATACGGACTCCGAATTGGCTGATTCTTTTTTTGTTGGAAACTAGATTTCGTGCACTTTCCAACCCAATTGGAATAACCTTCAAATTCGTCTGGAGCATTGAGTTGTGGACGAAACAATCTGATGCTGCAGCAGAATCCGAGTCAAACTACAAGTCCAAAGGTGTTACATCACCTCCACTTGGGCCCATTGGCCTTGTACGACCTAGATTTAGTTTTAGGCTGCCTTGGGACGTCCTCCCACCTCCTTGGCAGCCACCCCTTGCTCCTATATAAGTAGATCCATCTAGTAGCTTTTCCTTGGGATTTGTTTAGTTAAAAGTTAGCCATTGCAACTTCGTGTACTTCGTTTGTGTCCAACGACCAGACCAAGACCGCTTCCGGATCCCCACCATTATCAATACCTCATATATATTTGCAATATTCAGATTGCTTTATCATATTCTTGCTTGTTCTTCGATTGCTTGCAGGAATAGACCTTCGTGGTCAGGCTGACCGTGCTTCCGGCATCGTCAGTAACCTCAGGAGATTGGTTTAGCGATTGCTAAGGCGCAACGTCGTGCACGTTTGTAGTCGGATCGTCAAAGTCGTCTCCACCAAATCGATAGTTATCATCTCATCGAAAGATCGGGACACCCTTGCCTCTATCACGGAGCCATGAGGCTTCTTGTTAGAATCACTGGTTTGTGAGAAGCTTATACCAATACTTGTCCCAAATGGGCCAAAAAGATTACCACAACATGTTGGTGCCATTTCATGAATTTCAGACAAGTTTTGGATTTATGGGAGTTTATAAAATAAGTTTCTCAATGTTTACAGCCGAGACATGATGTCGAGGTGTTCGAAATTCCTTCCCATTTCTTGCATGGAACCCAAACATGCACCCATGGAAACATATGATTTTTCAAGCCATTTTGGTGCACTAGCGCATGTGCATGTAGTTCAGATTTGAATATTCCACATTAAATGCATAGAAAACTAAGTTGATGTATTCAAATGCCTAAACCCCCCCGAGTAATTTCTAATTATAACATGAGAATCCTATTGGTCCATGTTGGCTCATGAAAAATATTCATGTCGAGAAGAAGCAACGGATGTTGTTTCGGCCACAAAGGTGACACCTTCGCTACCGGAACTACGAGGCTTCTTTTGAGAAGCTCTGGTTTGTGAGAAGTTTATAACAAAACATGTTGTTTCCACAAGAAAATTACCACAACATGTTGTTTCCATTTCATGATACCATGCAAAATTTCATGAATCTTAGACGAGTTTTGGATTTACAGGAATTTAAAATCCGTGATTCTCAATGTTTGTCGTCGAACCATGATGCCGAGGTGTTTGAAATTCATTCCCATTTCTTGCATGGCATTTTGGTGCATGTGCATGTTGTTCAAATTTGAATTTTGCACATTAAATTCCTAGAAACTAAGTTGATGTATAAAAATACTGAAACAAACCCCGAGTAATTTCAAATTATAACATGACACTCCTATTGGTCCATGCTGCCTCATGAAAAATATTCAAGGCGAGAAGAAGCAACGAATGTTGTTTCGTCCACAAAGGTGACACGTTACCCACTGGAACCACGAGGCTTCTTCTATGAAGCTCTGGTTTGTGAGAAGTTTATACAAAACCTGCCCCAAATGGGACGAAAAAATTGCCCCAACATGTTGTTGCCATTTAATGATACCATGCTAAAGTTTATGAATTTCAGATGAGTATTTGTCGGGGGAAACAACACCTATGGGATCATGAGGAATCCCTTCTGCTATGGTTGGCAGGCACATGACTGTGGAAAGAGCGGGATTGAGAGATCAACGCGGGGGGATTCTCTAGGTTTGGGCCGCAAGTGATGCGTAATACCCTACTCCTGCTGGTTTGTGTTTATCTGGTGTTCTTGGACTAGCTACAAGGCGTGCAGGGTCCAAAAAATCCGAATCCTCTCTCAGTACGTTGTGGGCCTCCTTTTATAGTCAAAGGGGCTGCCACAGTGGCACACATGAAGTGGAAAGCTATAGAGTAGTCGAGTCTATCTTCTGGCACCATAGGACAAACACATTTAATGCGCAGCCGACGTGCCCTTCTTGCTTGATGAGGACATCAATACCATTGTTACACCCACATCCCTGCTGCTATACATACTGGACCAATTACTAGAGCTCGCGCACGTCAATTGAATTATTAGGTACTTTCGTTTCTTGGTAACGATTCTAATGTTCATGAGAATATGATGCTGCCTAAATTGGATACATTTGTTTTGCTTACAAATGAAGGGTCTAGCTTGGAAAAGAAAGACGAACCTTGGAGAAAGTTCAAGCATGGAGATGATGGCATGCGCAAGGGGATCAAGAACGGAGTTACAAGTGATGATTTCAGGACTTTGAAGCCACCATAAGGAGTGCATGAAGCCTTGGACGAAATATACAAGATGCCACTTCACAAATTTCGTCCATAGGCTATTCTAGGTGCTGCGTCACCTTATTATTAGGCCAGGCCCAGGTATTTTTGAAATACTTAAGTATAGGCTGTTTTTAGAGTCCGTATGTGTGGGGAAACAAGAGTTAGGGTTGGTTTCGGACCCCTCCTCTAAGGGCCACGAAATCCCCCCCTCTTCCTCCATATATACAGCCCTTAGGGCGTCGTTTAGACTTTGGGTTTTGTTTAGATTAAAAGCTCACCGTAGCTGCAACTTCGCCTACTTCATTTGTGTCCAACGACCAGACCAAGACGTCACAGAACCCCACCTTTATTAATAAAGCTTTCCTCTTTAATTCGCAATATGGAGATTGCAATCTCAGTTTCTTGCTTGTTCTTCGTTTGCTCGCAGGAAATAGACCCTCGTGGTCTAGTTGATCGTGCTCCGGCGTGGTCAATAACCCTCCAAAGTTGGTTTAGCGATTGCTAAGGTGCGACGTCTTCGCACGCTCATAGTCGGATCGTCATAGTCGACTCCCACAGAAAATGATATCTATCTCATCAAAACATCGGGACACCTTCGCCTCTATCAAGTGGTATCAGATTTCCAGGTTGCTCGGTGAGATTTTACAGTTTTTCGTAGTTTAGATCGAGTCTGTTCTTCATACCTACAGTCCATGAAAAAAGCCAAAAAAAATATTAGGGTTAGTTCATCATATCCGAACCAATCCGAGCCTTTGCATAGTCTTTTTGGAGTTTTGCTTTGTTGAATTTGCAGTTGCATCGTCGTGTCGAGTTGTTGGTCTTATAGTCTAGTCAATTAGAGTTTCGAGTTCTGTTCACAGGTTGCCACGCCGCCGCCGCACCATCGTCATCATCATTTCCATATACCACCACCCCACCATATACATCACCGCTGCCATATACAACCACCAATGCGAGTCCTCATATACCATCGCCATAAACCACCATCAATCCGAGTCCAGATATACCATCGCCATATACAACCACCAGTCCAAGTTCCACCAGATCCATCGCCGCCACCAGTCCCAGTTCCACCAGATTCATCTCCGCTACCAGTCCGAGTCCAGTATTTGTTGCTTTGTTTTCGAGTTCCAAATCACGAGATACTTCGAGTCGTGACAGAGTAAGACTCCCAAAATTCCGTGCTACCCGCAGTAGAAAAATAGTTGCAAACTAAAAAAAACTAAGTCTGGAAAATTCTGGCTAGACAGTTTTTTGACCATTTGTAGACTTTTTCGGAAAAAAATTGTCGCGGAGCAAAAAAAAGAGGAAAAAAGTGCAAAAAATAAAAAAAATTCAGAGAGTGCTCCTCCCTTGTTTACGTGCCGCGCCGTGATTTTGTTCATGTTCTAGGCTCGCGTCTCCAGTACGGTCTAGCCTAGGACCAGCACAGTACCGTCGTTGAGCGTTTATTCAACTTTGCATCTGTGAATTGATTATTGCTGCTCCTTTTTGCTACCATATTATAAGCCTTCCAAGCTCCACATATATCTACGTCGTGCATTTGACTCTGCCTGGTAATCGCTCTATCCAAGCTTTGAGAGTTCTGACTATGACGGTTGCCGATCACCACCTGCTGCTGGGCCAGAACTGGTAAGAATTTGATATTTGCTTGACGGATTTGTGACACCCTCCACCACCTCTTGTTATTAGTCCATAGGGTCATATTCTTGTGTGTTTCTATTGCTGCTAACCATGGCAGGATCACAAGCCGACAAGACTGACTGGGAGAACATGACGAATAAGGAGTTGCATGATAAATTTCAGCAGATGATGAGTGGACAAGTGCAAGATGTGCTAAAAAGATTTGAAGAGGCCATGGATAAGATAGATGGCATGGAGAAAATGTTTGAAACAAAGCTCAATAACAAGTTTAATGAATTGCTCGCGCGTCTTCCTCCACCACCGGCTGCACCTAATGCACCTCTACAACAACAACAACAAAAACAACAACAACAACAACAACAACAACAACAACAACAACAACAACAACAACAACAACAACAACAACAACAACAACAACAACAACAACAAGAACAACAACAACATCGCCTTCCAAATCAAGTGGGACGAGAACAGCATGTTCCCATTGACCTTGGGCAAAATTATGGTGCCGCTGTTGATGCTTCTGTAGCTCTTGCTACTACTGCAGAGGTGGAGGACCATTACGAGGATGAGGTTGATCAAAATCAGAACTATGTGCAACCACCAGCACCACCACCACCAGGCCGTCCTCAGGTATATCATCGCAATGGTAGGGCTACACCACCACGTGAGGTACGAGATCATGACCTTTTTCCTAAACTGAAGTTGAATATTCCACCATTTGAGGGTAGATATGTTCCTGATATATATCTTACTTGGGAGTTAGAAACTGAATAAGGTTTTACATGTTTACAATATCCCGAGGAGAGACGTGTTCCTGCTGCTGTTTGTGCTTTCACTGGTTTTGCATGTGTTTGGTGGTTTGAACATTGTAGATTATAGCCTATTCCAACTACTTGGGCTGCTTTGAAAACTGCTATGCGTACTCGTCGTTGGGTTCCACCATATTATCAACATGAATTACTTCAAAAATTGCAGCGTTTAAGACACAGGAAAAATTCTGTAGAAGAATATTATCAGGAATTACAAATTGGCATGATTAGAAGTGGTATTGTTGATGAGAATGAAGCTATGATTGCATGTTTTATGGGTGGATTAAATAGAGAGATTCAGACCATTCTAGAGTATAATGAGTATACTAATATCACTCGTTTATTCCATCTTGCTTGTAAAGCTGAACGTGAAGTGCAGGATCGACATGCATTGGCGCGAACTAACTTTTCTGCAGGTCGATCTTAATCATGGACACCACGTGCATCCTCTACTTCCACTGGACTAGCACCTCCATCAGGTGCCACCTCTAGCCGTGATACAAGAAAGCAAGCACAACCACCACTATCTGCCAAGAGCACACCTACAGGGCCTGCGCAGAGCTCTTCTTCTTCCACGGCATCAACAGGGCACACAAGTGATATTATTTGTCGTCGTTGTAAGGGAAGAGGACATTTTGCGAGAGAATGCAAATCTCAGCATGTGATGATTGTTACTGAGGATGGTGGGTATGAGTCCGCTAGTGACTATGATGAGGAGACTTTGGCTCTTATTGCACATGAAGAACACGGTGGAGATGATTCTGGTCATGAGACGCAATACATGGCTGCTGAAGATGCTGACAGGTATGAATGTTTAGTTGCTCAACGTGTTTTGCGTGTGCAGGTTACACAAGCTGAGCAAAATCAGAGGCATAATTTGTTCCATACAAAGGGAGTTGTGAAGGAACGTTATGTTTGCGTCATCATAGATGGAGGGATCTGCAATAACTTGGCTGGCATGGAGATGGTGGAGAAGCTATCTCTCACCACAAGACCACATCCACATCCTTACTACATCCAATAGTTCAACAACATCGGCAATGTTAAGGTAACACGTACTATTCGTGCGCATTTTAGTATCTCTACATATGCTGATTATGTTGATTGTGATGTGGTACCTATGCAAGCATGTTCCTTATTACTCGGTAGACCATGGCAATTTGATAAAAATTCTATACACCATGGTAGAAACAATTAGTATACTCTTGTTCGTAAGGATAAAAATATTACTTTGCTTCCTATGACTCCTGATTCCATTTTGAAAGATGATGTTAATAGAGATAATAAAGCAAAACAGGAGAAAAATAAGAGTGAAAATCATATTGTGGCAAAAGAATTTGAGCAACAAATGAAGCCTAATAATAAACCATCTAGTGTTGCTTCTGAAATTACATTGAAAAGTGCATGTTTACTTGCGACCAAATCTGATATTGACGATCTAGAGTTTAGCAAATCTGTTTGCTATGCTTTTGTGTGCAAAGAGGCATTATTTTCATTCGAGGACGTGCCTTCCCCTTTGCCTCCTGTTGTCACTAACATTTTTCATGAGTTCACTGACGTCTTTCCACAAGACATGCCACTGGGATTACCACCTATTCGAGGGATTGAGCATCAAATTTACTTAATTCCCTGTGCATCATCACCCAACCGTGCACCGTACCGTACCAATCCAAAGGAGACGAAGGAGATTATGCATCAATTACAAGAACTGCTCGACAAAGGTTATATACGTGAATCCCTTAGTCCTTGTGCTATTCCTATCATTTTAGTGCCAAAAAGGATGGTACATTGCGTATGTGCGTTGATTGTAGAGGCATTAATAATATTACTATTCGTTATTGTCATCCTATTCCTAGGCTAGATGATATGCTTGATGAATTGAGTGGCTCTACAATATTCTCCAAAGTTAATTTGCGTAGTGGATACCATCAAATTCGTATGAAATTGGGAGATGAATGGAAAACATCATTTAAAACTAAGTTTGGATTATATGAGTGGTTAGTCATGCCTTTTGGGTTAACTAATGCACCTAGTACTTTCATGAGATTAATGAACGAAGTTTTACATGCTTTCATTGGACGATTTGTGGTAGTTTACTTTGATCACATATTGATTTATAGCAAATCTTTGGAGGAACATTTGGAACATTTACGTGCTGTTTTTATTGCTCTACATGATGCACATTTGTTTGGTAACCTTGGAAAGTGCACCTTTTGCACCGACCGAGTATCTTTTCTTGGCTATGTTGTTACTCCACAGGGAATTGAAGTTGATAAAGCCAAGATTGAAGCTATTGAGAGTTGGCCGCAGCCCAAAACGGTCACACAAGTGAGGAGTTTCCTTGGCCTCGCTGGTCTCTATAGGCGTTTTGTGAGAGATTTCAGCACCATTGCTGCAACTCTCAACGAGCTTACAAAGAAGGATGTGCCTTTTTTTTGGGGTACCGCACAGGAAGAAGCCTTCACGGTATTGAAGGATAAGTTGACACATGCTCCTTTACTCCAACTTCCTGATTTTAATAAGACTTTTGAGCTTGAATGTGATGCTAGTGGAATTGGATTAGGTGGTGTGTTATTACAAGATGGCAAACCTGTTGCATACTTTTCTGAAAAATTGAGTGGGCCTAGTCTGAACTATTCTACTTATGATAAAGAATTATATGCTCTTGTTTGGACCTTAGAAACATGGCAACATTATTTATGGCCCAAGGAATTTGTTATACATTCTAATCAAGAATCTTTGAAACACATTAAAAGTCAAGCAAAACTGAACCGTAGACATGCTAAATGGGTTGAATTCATTGAGACTTTCCCTTATGTCATTAAACACAAGAAGGGTAAAGCAAATGTTATTGTTGATGCATTGTCTCATCGTTATACTATGCTTTCACAACTTGACTTTAAAATGTTTGGTTTGGAGACCATCAAAGATCAATATGCGCATGATGCTGAATTTAAAGATGTATTGCAGAATTGTAAGGAAGGGAGAACTTGGAACAAGGTCGTTCTTAACGATGGATTTGTGTTTCATGCTAACAAGCTATGCATTCCAGCTAGCTCTGTTCGTCTTTTGTTGTTGCAGGAGGCGCATGGAGGAGGACTAATGGGACAGTTTGGCGTCAAGAAGTCGGAGGATATACTTGCTACACATTTCTTTTGGCCAAAGATGAGACGAGATGTTGAGCGTTTTGTTGCTCGCTTCACTACATGTCAAAAAGCTAAGTCACGACTCAATCATCATGGTTTATATATGCCTTTGCATGTACCTAGTGTTCCTTGGGAGGATATATCTATGGACTTTGTTTTAGGTTTACCTCGAACAAAGAAGGGGAGGGATAGCATATTTGTTGTCGTGGGTAGGTTCTCGAAAATGGCACACTTTATACCACGTCATAAAAGCGATGATGCTATTAATGTTGCTGATTTGTTCTTTCATGAAATTATTCGCCTGCATGGTGTGCCAAATACTATTGTTTCAAATCGTGATACTAAATTTCTTAGCCACTTTTGGAGATGTTTATGGGCTAAGTTGGGGACTAAACTGCTTTTTAGTACTACTTGTCACCCCGAAACTGATGGATAAACTGAAGTAGTCAATAGAACATTGTCTACTATGCTTAGGGCTGTTTTGAAGAATAATAAGAAAATGTGGGAAGAATGCTTGCCTCATATTGAATTTGCTTATAATTATTCATTACATTGTACTACTAAGATGTGCCCTTTTGAAATTGTGTATGGTTTCCTACCTCGTGCACCTATTGATTTGTTGCTTCTTCCATCTTCAGAGAAGGTTATTTTTGATGCTAAAGAACGTGTTGAATTGATTTTAAAAATGCATGAGTTAACTAAGGAAAACATTGAGCGTATGAATGCTAAATATAAACTTGCTGGAGATAAGGGTAGAAAACATGTTGTGTTTGCACATGGAGATCTTGTTTGGTTACATTTGTGTAAGGATAGATTTCCTAATTTGCACAAATCAAAGCTAATGCCACGTGCTGATGGTCCTTTTAAGTTGTTAGAGAAAATAAATGATAATGCATATAAACTTGAGCTGCCTACAGATTTTGGGGTTAGTCCCACTTTTAACATTGCAGATTTGAAGCCTTATTTGGGTGAGGAAGATGAGCTTTCGTTGAGGACGACTTCATTTCAAGAAGGGGAGGATGATGAGGACATCAATACCATTGTTACACACACAGCCCCTGCTGCTATACATACTGGACCAATTACTAGAGCTCGCGCACGCCAATTGAATTATCAGGTACTTCCGTTTCTTGGTAATGATTCTAATGTTCATGAGAATATGATGCTGCCTAAATTGGACACAATTGTTTTGCTTACAAATGAAGGGCCTAGCTTGGACAAGAATGATGAACCTTGGAGCAAGTTCAAGCATGGAGATGATGGCATGCGCAAGGGGATCAAGAACGGAGTTACAAGTGATGATTTCAGGACTTTCAAGCCACCATAAAGAGTGCATGAAGCCTTGGACGAAATATACAAGATGCCACTTCATAAATTTCGTCCAGAGGCTATTCTAGTTGATGCGTCACCTTATTATTGGGCCAGGCCCATGTATTTTCGAAATACTTAAGTATAGGCTGTTTTTAGAGTCCGTATGTGTGGGGAAACAAGAGTTAGGGTTGGTTTGGACCCCTCCTCCAAGGGCCACAAAATCCCCCCCTCTTCCTCCATATATACAGCCCTTAGGGCATCGTTTAGACTTTGGGTTTTGTTTAGATTAAAAGTTCGCCATAGGTGCAACTTCGCATACTTTGTTTGTGTCCAACGACCAGACCAAGACATCACAGAAACCCACCTTCATTAATAAAGCTTTCCTCTTTAATATGCAATATCCAGATTGCAATCTTAGTTTCTTGCTTGTTCTTCGTTTGCTTGCAGGAAATAGACCCTCTTGGTCAGGTTGATCGTGCTCCCGCGTGGTCAATAACCCTCGGAAGTTGGTTTAGCGATTGCTAAGGCGCGACGTCTTCGCACGTTCGTAGTCAGATCGTCAAAGTCGACTCCCACAGAAAATGATATCTATCTCATTGAAACATCGGGACACCTTCGCCACTATCATTTCTTTATCGGGGATGGCAAGGAAGCTTGTCCCAGCTGTCGCCACCTCGCTTGGCTTCGATGCGCGTCCGCACTCACGAGGCGTGTAGCGCCAAGCTGGCTAGCTGCTGAGTTGGTGCGGTGGCAGAGTCTTCACAAAGATCTGCAAGCCACCACGCAGGTGCTTGCCGAGTCGGCCTAGAGGCCACATGTAACCACGCAGGTGCTTGCCTAGCTGGTGGGCTGGCAACTGCATGGGAACGACGGTGGAGTCTTGGCAGATGTGGGCCTGGCTGCGGCCCCACGGATGTCTTCGGCAAGAGTCTTGTCGGGGCCCCGGCAGGGGTCTTGCCGTGGCGTCGTGGTCTTCCCCGGCAAGGGTCTTGCTGGGGGTCTCGCGGGTATCCTTGGCAAGGATCTTGCCGAGGATCATCGTCTTCTGGTTATCATCTAGTCTTGTGTGCTTCTGGTCTCCACAAACATCTGCATGCCACCATGGAGGTGCCTCCCGAGCCTCGGTTCCAAAGTCGTTGATGGTGCTGGAACTCTTGGGCTCAAGGGTGGCGGCTCTGCTAGTGTTGGGTAAGTTGGCCCTAGCAAGGTTCTTGTTGGGGCTATGGAGGCCGCCCGGGAAAGGGCCTTGCCGGGGGAGTTCACCTCGCCCCTCTGCTCTTCGTGTTTCTGGCTTGGTGTTGCTCTGGTTGTCTTGTGGCGTTGCTTCCTTCCTCTGCTCCACTAGGTGTGGCCACAAGCGCGGCTTCAACTGCCCGCGCACAAGTAAAGGGGTACAAAATAGGACCCTCCTTTTGTGCACCGACAGGAGCCCCCGGGCCTAGGTGATACATAAGCGCAACGCGTTCTTGGGCTAGGCCCAAAACGGTGCACAGGCATGCAGGGCTGAGTTGTACCGCAGTAACTCCCTCGCCAGTTGCACTTCCCCACGACCCGTGTTGTATGCGCGACGTGGGGGTCGTGCGTGACGTGGGGGTCATGCGTGGGGAGGTTGCTGCCGTCATGCGTCACATCGTGGTAAATGGTAAAGAGGCAGCCCGCGCCTTCCCCATAAAAGGGAGGAAAACGCAAGGGCGCGGCTAATTTACTAGGTGGACTCGGGTTGCGGCCTTCAAGGTGCCCATGCCCCATGGTCACGGGGGGGGAATGCGGTCGCTTCAGTCATCCTCTTGATTCCGGTTCGCTTGCCACGTGTCCTCCATGCCCCGAGGTGGGTAGGTGGTGGACGCGGAGGGCACATGCCATAATGTGGAGGCAGGAAACTAGGTTGACGCTGATTGGAGCAGCTCGGTCCTGATTCCCTGCGCCCCTTGGTGGCCGGATTGGTCGAGCGGGGCGGCCGAGCCTCGGCCCCGCCCCTTTATAAGAAGAAGGGGAGGGGACGGTGTCCTTCGATCCTTCAGTGCTCATCTCCTCTTCCCTTCGTGATGGTAAGAGGGCGTGATGGTGCCCCGATGGCGGTGACGAGGGTCTCCGCTCGACAACGTGCCCTGCCTTCCCATGAGCTCATGGCGGCGGAGCCGGCCGCGAGAGGAAGAGGGAGGGGGCGAGGTCGAGGCCGCCGTGGCGCTCGGGGGAGAGGAGGACGGGGCAGCGCACCGGCTTCGCCTCCGCCAACGGCCCCTCCTCCAATGGAGGGCCATGTCGGAGACCAGCCCTGCGAGTTCTACGTCAAGCTGCGCGGGCCGGTGCGCAGCCGTCTTCGTCTCCCCACTCCGATTGCTCGGGATATGGAGCTTGGCCTACCATAGGCCTTGAGGCTGCATATGAGGGGCTACGGGAATGGCAGCATGCGGGTCGACGTCGACTTCCCAGCCCCTCATGTTATGTATCTCCGCCATGGATGGAAGACCTTCGCTCGTGCCCATAGCCTATCGGAGTGGCTCGTCCTCCAATTCAAATTGATGGAGGATGACCTGCTCTCCGTCAAGGTCTTCGGGCTCTTGGGAACTCGCTTAAGGTGTTGTGCAGAGAGCTCCTCTGATGGCGAAACCTCCTCTTCAAGCGGGAGTGACGAGGAGGACAGTGACAGCAACGACGAGGGCGTCAAGCGGGAGGACACCGACTCCAACTTCGACTGACCGCGCCGCCGCACGGGGCCAAGGGTCTTCCTCATCAAGCTCTCCATCGGCGTGTTCCTCGCCGCTTCCTTTTTGCCTTCACCTACCGCACCTGGGAGGAAAGGGCCAAGAACGGAGATCACGGGGGACCTATCTTTCTTTTTAAATTGTAGGCACTTGCCAAATCTTAATTTCTATATAATGTAATCTCTCGAGCCCATGCTTGTATCCTGTAACCTTTGTACTCGCATCAGCATATTAATGAAAAAGTCTAGTCCTGATGGTAACTCGTGCACATGTATGTTCGTGCGAAGGCGAGATGCCTCCTTAGTGTAGATAAACGAGTCCTTCCGGCAAGCCACCTTCCAGGCGCCCCTTGCGGCTGCTCGAGAATCACATCTGCCGGGTTACAGACAAAGGGCCTAGCCCCCCGTCCACCTATTTTTGACAAGGGTCACCATGACCATTCTGATCGAAGCAGCGTTCGAGTCGAAAATGGGAGCCCCCGAGTCCTTAAAGACGAGTGGCGAGGTTTTCTAATGCACAAGTCACAGGTTAAGGATACGAATGTGCAAGAGGTAAACGTTATTTGTTTGGTTTGTCGGGGATCGCCGTGCCGGGCGGTCTTCTCAACTTCTTGCCGGAGCCTGGTCCTTGGCGGGATCGTGCATCCTTGTGACGCCCACGACGCAGGTATATCTCCCACGTGTCAAAGCACGACTTAGAGGCATAACCGCATTGTAAGCAATGTCGCAAGTGGGGTAATCTTCACACAACCCATGTACTGAATAAGAAAAAAAGGTACATAGTTGGCTTACAATCGCCACGTCACACAATAGCATAAATATAACATTACAATCATCCAGATACAATCAAGGTCCAACTACGAAACCAAAATAAAGACAACCCCAAATGCATAATGTCCCCGATCGCCCCAACTGGGCTCCACTACTGATCGTCTGGAAAGGAAACGTACTATCGTACTGAGTCCTCATCGAACTCCCACTTGAGCTCAGTCATATCTCCTGGAACGGTATCATCGGTCCCTGCATCTGGTTTTGGAAGTAATCTGTGAGTCACGGGGACTCAGCAATCTCACACCCTCGCGATCAAGACAATTTAAGCTTATAGGTAAGTATGAGGTGGAGCTGCAGCAAGCACTAGCATATATGGTGGTTAACATACGCAAATGAGAGCGAGAAGAGAAGGCAAGGCACGGTCGAGAAACTATGATCAAGAAATGATCCTTGAACAACCTACAGTCAAGCATAACACGAGACCGTGTTCTCTTCCCAGACTCCGCCGAAAAGAGACTATCACGGCCACACACTCTGTTGATTCATTTTAATTAAGTTTAGTTTCAGGTTTTCTACAACCGGACATTAACAAATTCCCATCTGCCCATAACCACGGGCACGGCTTTCGAAAGATCAAATCCCTACAGGCGTGTCCCAACTTAGCCCATCACAAGCTCTCACGGTCAATGAAGGATATTCCTTCTCCCAAGACAACCTGATCAGACTCAGAATCTCGGTTACAAGACATCTCGAGAATGGTAAAACTAAACCAGCAAAGCCACCCGAATGTGCCGACAAATCCCGATAGGAGCTGCACATATCTCGTTCTCAGGGCACAGCGGATTGTCCAAGGTTCCAGTAGGCCAGCCCAGAGTTGCCCCTGGTGGCCACCGGCAGCTGACAGGTTGGACCAACACTCAGAG
The DNA here is from genome assembly GCF_002162155.2 of Triticum dicoccoides. Classification (NCBI taxonomy): domain Eukaryota; kingdom Viridiplantae; phylum Streptophyta; class Magnoliopsida; order Poales; family Poaceae; genus Triticum; species Triticum dicoccoides. The sequence goes on from NC_041392.1 coordinate 354,708,418, forward strand.
GAGCACTGGCCCGGGGGTTCAAAACAAAGATGACCCTTGAGTCCGTGAAACCCAAGGGAAAAAGAGGCTAGGTGGAAAATGGTGAAACCAATGTTGGGCATTGCTGGAGGAGTTTTATTCAAGGCGAACTGTCAAGGGGTTCCCATTATAACCCAACCGTGTCAGGAACGCAAAATCAAGGAACATAACACCAGTATGACGGAAACTAGGGCGGCAAGAGTGGAACAAAACGCCAGGCATAAGGCCGAGCCTTCCACCCTTTTCCAAGTATATAGATGCATTAAAGTAAACAAGATATAATAGTGATATCCCAACAATAAAAATGTTCCAACAAGGAACAAACTCCAATCTTCACCTGCAACTAGCAACACTATAAGAGGGGCTGAGCAAAGCGGTAACATAGCCAAACAACGGTTTGCTAGGACAAGGTGGGTTAGAGGTTTGACATGGCAATATGGGAGGCATGATAATCAAGTGGTAGGTATCGTAGCATAGGCATAGCAATAGAGCGAGCATCTAGCAAGCAAAGATAGAAGTGATTTCGAGGGTATGGTCATCTTGCCTGCAAAGTTCTCTGAGTTGACGTAAGCTTGATCCTCGTAAACGTTCTCAACGGGTTCCTCGATCACGTACTCGTCTCCCGGCTCTACCCAAAGCAAGAACACAAGCAAAGGGAGACACAATCAACCACGGTGCAATGCGCAAGCAACATGATTCAAACATGGCATGATATGCGGGATGTGATATGTGATGCATATGCATGTTTCAGAAAGGAAAGATTGAACCTGGGATCAACTTGGAAAACCAAGAGTGCCACTGGAAAGATGAGTTGATTTCGGTCGAAATCGATATAAAGATCACCGGAATCGGATGCACGGTTTGCAAATGGCAAGCAAAACAAAAATGGCACAAAGCTGTGATTAATAGCACGAGGCCATCTAAATGCAACAAGAACAACAAGCTACTACACTATAACATAGCAACAAAGCACATGTAAGGGATCCACTCAAAATGCTTGACAAAATATGAACACTGAGCTACGACTAATTCGCACAATAGCAGGTTCAAAGAAGCAATGAAAAAGTGCAAAAGATAACAGGTTACAGACTTAGCGAAAATAACAACATGCCAGGAATTTAACATCAGGAAGCAATGTTTAGAGCACGATAACCACATGCTACAGGAACATATCTTGGCAAAGCAAGTAATGGCATGAAGCTACTCAAAGCATACAACAAAAGTCCCTTACTGACCATGAGCCAAAAGGGATCAGAAAATACAATGGCAACCATGTGAACATAGCAACTTTCGTTAACAGATTCAGAATTAGCAGAAAACTGGAACATGGCAAAACAGATTCACGTAGGCATGTTTGCGAGCTCGATGCACTCACCCCAAGGCATTTCATGACAAACTAAGCATACACCCAGCAAGTAGACATGGCATAGAAGCTAAACATGGCAAGAACAGCCTCATAGCATGCAAGGATAAACTATAACAACCTCGGCAAAATTGCTTAACATGTAAACAATCTGCCAGGAACATTTTATAGCAAAAGTGGAGCAAGATTCAGTCATGCTAGGGTGCTCCATAATTGCAAACAAAGACATGGATGGATAGAGCATAACAATATCTCCAAAACATCTTACTGATCATGCTCAAAAGAGGCATGGATCACTCTGTAGCAACAAGAATACATGGCATAAAAATATTATCAGGGAAAACACTTAAGAAGATTTCTATGTCCCTGAAATTAGCAACATCACGAGAGCTACTTTGCATGCTTGTGCTAGTCACCACAAAGATCACAAAAATACATGGCATACACCCCTGTAAAGATGGCATGGCATACTTCAAAACACATGTAGGGCTCAAGATCATATGAGGCACACATTAATCATGGCAAAAAATGACAAATGTCCAATCACTGATAAGAATATGAAACTAACATTGCATAGCACTCTTGCAACAACATTTAGGGCATCAAGATGAACTCACATGAACATGGTGCAATGGAATGAAATGAAGTACTCATCGATACGAACAATTTGACATGCTACACGCCCAAAACGGAGCCACGGGTGCAGAGTTATGATGCGATGAAGAATGCAAAAAAATACTAGGACTTAGGGAAAAAGTCAACCCTCTCTCATATCTAGGGTTCTTTGCGGGCGTGCGAACCAAGGAACTCCGGCGAGGGAACTTGCTCCGGCGAGGTAGGCAGGCGAGGGGGAGGCCGGAGTAGGGCGGATCCGGCCCTCCCGAGGTGCGCCGGCGACGAGGGGGGCACCGGGCGGCGGGGGCGGCGACTCCCGCGTCGGATCCGGCCGGCGGAGGCGGCAAGGCGATGAACCGCGATGGCCGGACTTGGCGGCCGGCGAGGAGGAGGAAACAACGGCGCGGCGGAGGGGCGACGCGGCGAAGGGGCGGCGCCGGGCGGCAGGGCGGCGGGATCGGATGGCGGGGACGTATGGGCCTC
>NC_041392.1:354711228-354717829 GCF_002162155.2 Triticum dicoccoides
GGAGGCGGCCGGGCGAATGGCGAGGCGCCACATGGCGGCATCGGCGCGGGTCGGACACGTCCGGCCCGAAGCGGACGCGTCCGGCGGCGAGAGGTGGGAGGAGACTAGGTTTAGGGTTGGAGTGTATCCGGGATTTTCGGGGGGAGTTGCCTTTTTATAGGTAGAGGGAGCTAGGAGGCTCCAAATCGAGCACGGTTTGCGGCCACGCGATCGTGATCGAACGACCGAGATTATGCAGGGGGGTTTGGTGGGGTTTGGGCCACTTTGGAGAGGTGTTGGGCTGCAACACACACGAGGCCTTCTCGGCTCATCAGTTAACCGTTGGAGTATCAAACGAAGTCCAAATGGCGAGAAACTTGACAGGCGGTCTACCAGTAGTAAACCAAGGCCGCATGAAAAGTCTCGGTCCAATCCGAGAATGTTTAAAACCTGCACAAGAAAAGAGGTAAAAGGGGACACCGCAGGACATAGGAGCACCGGAATGCAAAACGAACAACGGGGAAAATGCTCGGATGCATGAGACGAACACGTATGCAAATGTGATGCACATGATGACATGATATGAGGTGCATGACAAAGACAAAAGCAACACGAAGACAAAAACCCGACAACGAGGAAATAACATAACTTAGTGCCGGAAATGGCAAGAGTTGGAATACAATTATGGCAGGTTACATACGGGGTGTTACAATCCTTGCCATGGCTGGAAAGAAATGAGGACAAAAGCACGAAACCTCAGTGGTTCACTAACATTTATTGGAATCAAAAAGCAGTACAGTACCCTGGACAAGCATGCATATATGTATACACAAAAACATGGGAATGAACAGGAAACTATACATACTAAGGGCTTCCTTTGCCTGACTGTGCACAGGGTCTGCGCCTGGCTTTGTACATAGGGTTACATGCCTTGCCGGCAAGGCTAGTACAAAATTTGGGTTGTCGGGGCTCCCGAAAATCGCGCCTTAGGGGTAAAACTTGCGAAGATGTTCAATATTCTAGGAGTTGCTCACCGGAATGCCATCTTCGGTCTCAAGGCGGACTGCGCCAGGCCTGGTGACTCATATTACCCGATAAGAGCCTTCCCACTTTGGCATCAACTTGTTTGGATTCTTGGGGGATTGGATCCGCCGAAGAACAAGGTCGCCTTCCTCAAGGCTTCGGGCGTGAACCTTGCGGCTATGATAGAGGCGCAATGCTTGCTGATAGCGAGCGGCTCGCACAGCGGCCCGAAGATGTTCTTCCTCAAGGAGCGTCACATCATATTGGTGCAACTGCGCTTGCTCAAGCTCATCATAAGCGAGCACTTGAGGCAACCCTATATCAGTTCAGTGGGGAGAACTGCTTCTGCCCCGTATACCAGGGCAAAGGGTGTCTGGCCAGTGGCTCGATTTGGTGTCCTCCTGATTGACCAATGAACCGTTCGCAACTCATCACTCCAGCGCCTTCCGCACTTGTGTAGCTTGTCAAAAGTTCTGGTCTTGAGGCCCCGCAGCACTTCCGCATTCACCCTCTTAGCCTGGTCGTTACTTCTGGGATGGGCAATAGAAGGAAAACAAACCTTGCTGCTGAGGTCTTTGATGTACTGCATGAAGGTGTGGATCGTGAACTGCTTGCCGTTTCCGGTGATGAATCTATTCGGCACGCCAAAACGGCGGGCTAGTCCCTTGAAGAACATGACGGTTGACTGCGATATTACCTTTCTCACTGGCTCCACTTCCGGCCACTTTGTGATCATGTCGATCGCGACGTACAAGTACTCAAAGCCCCCGACAGCATGGGGAAAGGGGCCCAGTATGTCGAGCCCCTAGACTGAAAATGACCAGGAAAGAGGGATTGTCTGAAGAGCTTGGGCGGGTTGATGAAGGTTCTTTGAATGGAACTGGCATGCTTCACACTTGGTTACTAGTGCAGTTGCATCCTAGAGGGCGGTGGGCCAGAAGAAACCTTGACGGAACGCTTTGCCGGCAAGAGCCCTTGACCCTACATGGGAGCCACACATGCCTCCATGTATCTCTGCCAACAACCTCAATCCGTCCTCCCAAGGAATGCACTTCAATTTCACACTGTTCGGTCTTCTTCTATAGAGGGCATCATCCACAAACTGGTACATGCTGGACCGACGGACTACTTTCTCTGCTTCTTCCTGCTCCTCGGGGAGCTCTCCTGTTTGGAGGAAACGGACGGTGGGCTGCGCCCATGCCGGATCCTGGGGCTCGACGGCAAGGACTAAAGGCTCATCTTCGGCCATAAGGGCAGTTGCTTCTATGGCCAAGGCGTGAGGCCCTTCCGAGGGTTACTGCCCTCCGGCAAGCTTGGGACTCCCGGCAACGTCCTTGCCGGCACCTCCTGGGAGCTCAGTGGGAAAGTACTTGCCAGGGCCCGCCTTCCTTTGTTTGTTCTGTCCTGCTGATGGTTCAACGGATGGGTGAGTTAGCTGAAGCACAAAGGTACCTGGCTCCACAGGTAACTTGAGGGCAGCACGCTTTGACAGGTCGTCAGCAATGCCGTTCGCCGCTCGGGGAACATGCTCTGCTTGCAATCCATCAAAGCGCTCTTCCAACTTCCTCACTTCATCCACATAGGCCTCCATCAACGGGCTCTGGTAGTACTTGTTTACTTGCTTGACGACGAGTTGCGAATCACCTCTGACGATGAGCTTTCTGATTCCATGGTTTGCCGCGATCCTGAGACCGGCCAACAACCCCTCGTACTCCTCGTGTTGTTCGTTGATTTTTGCCGAGGGAAGTGCATCTGGATTACGTACTTGAGGCACCCTTCGGTGGGCGCAACGAGCAATACATCAGCACCAACACCTTGGTGTGAGAAGGCTCCATCAAAGTACATAATCCACTCACTACTTGTCTACTTGTCGGGGAGGGTGGTCTCCTGAATCTCCTCGTCGGGCGTTGCGGTCCACTCTGCTATGAACTCCGCTAGGGCTCGACTCTTGATTGTTGAAGTACTTTCAAACTTGAGGTCAAAGCTCGACATCTCCAACACCCACTCCACAATCCTCCCAGTTGCATTTGGGTTGTGCAAGACTCATTGCAGCGGGAGGCGCGTGATGATAGTGATCTCATGTGCTTGGAAATAGTGGCGCACCTTTCTCGAGGCCATGAGGAGGCTGAAAAGTAGCTTCTGCATACCAGTATATCTTGACCTAGCCCCCTGCAAGAGGGAACTGACAAAATAGATTGGGTGCTGCACCATATTCTTCTTCTGTCCTACTTTGCTCATCTGCTCAGACCCCGCCTTGCCAGGATCGGGTCTCGCCGGGGGTTCTGTCTTGCCGGTGTCAGACTCTGCCGGGGAGGGCCCTGGCCCGCCACCCGATGGCTCTGCTGCTACTGCTGCCTCTTTCTCAAGTTCCCTCTGTGCCACCAGCGCGGCACTGACCACTTGATTCATTGCTGCCAAGTATATAAGCAACTGCTCTTGCGGTTTGGGCGCGACAAGTATCGGCGTGGAGGAGAGATACCTCTTAAAGTCTTGCGATGCAGCCTTTGCCTCCGGAGTCCACTTTACTAGACCCGCCTTTTTCAAAACTTTGAAAAAGGGGAGGGCGTGCTTAGCCGATTCGGAGATGAATCTACTCAGGGCGGCAAGGCAGCCGACAAGCCTACGGACGTCTTTGATCCCCTTCGGTACTTCAATCTGCTCGATCACCTTGATCTTGTCGGGATTTGCTTCAATCCCGCGCTGAGACACAAACAACCCAAGAAGTTTGCCGGACGGGACACCGAACACACATTTCTCTAGGTTGAGCTTGAGGTTGATCTTACGCAGATTTGCAAATGTTTCTTCTAGGTCTTGTATGAGCGTGGCCCTGTCCTTGGTTTTGACCACTATATCATCCATATAGGCTTCCATATTTCTATGTAGCTGGGGCTCAAAACCAATTTGGACCGCTCGGGAAAACGTCAAACCGACGCTCTTCAACCCGAAAGGCATCCGTACAAAGCAGTATGTACCACATGGGGTGATTAACGCGGTCTTCTCTTCATCTTCTTTCATCATGAAGATCTGGTGGTATCCTGAATAGGCGTCGAGGAATGACAGCAATTCACACCCGGCAGTGGAGTCTACAATATGGTCGATGCGTGGCAGGGGGAAAGGATCCTTTGGACAAGCTTTATTGATGTCTGTGTAGTCAATACATAGCCTCCACTTCCCATTTTCCTTACGCACCACCACCGGATTGGCCAACCACGTGGGGTGGAGTACTCCTCTTACCAGGCCTGCTGCCTCCAACTTCCTGATCTCTTCTATGATGAACTATTGTCACTCCAAAGCTTGCTTCCTGACCTTTTGCTTGACGGGTCGCACATGAGGACAGACAACAAGTTGTGCTTAATCACCTCCCTGGGAACACCGGGGATGCCGGATGCTTGCCATGCAAACACATCGACATTCGCCCGCAGGAAGGCAACGAGTGCGGTTTCCTATTTGTTGTCGAGGGTGGGGCTTATGGTGAAAGCCCCGCCCATGGCTTCCTCCTTGACGGACACCTTCTTGGTTTCTGGTGGTGCAGCCTTGGACTTTTTTCTCTTGCCGGTGGAGCTCTCTCGCACGTTCTCAACAAGAGTGCAGCACTCCAAAGAGGTGCGCTTGCCGGAGTGGGTGCAAGAGGTCTCGCCGGAAGAGATCTTGCGGGCCTTCTTCCTCCCTGGAGCTCCAGCGGCAGGGGCAAGTGTCTTCATGGCAGTTGCTGCAACTGCCTCTCGGTAAAGTTGATCGGCGCGGATGAGCGCATCTTTCTTGTTGGAGGGGACGGTGATGATGGTCAGCGGCCCCGGCATCTTTAACATGTTGTAGGCGTAGTGGGACACCGCCATGAACTTGGCCAGCGCTGGGCGGCCAAAGATCCCATTGTATGGCAAGGGGATCTCGGCGACATCAAAGACGATCTTCTTCGTCCTATAGTTCAGCTCGCCTCTAAATGTAACGGGCAGCATGATTTTACCTTTAGGCTGGCTCCTTCCTGGGTTAACCCCTTGAAACGTGCCCATCTCTTTGAGGTCTCCATCAGGAATCTACACTTCTTGATCACAGCGGGCGAGATCAAATTTAGACCGGCCCACCGTCAACCAGCACTTTCGTCACCTTGAGGTTGCATATTGTTAGCGAGACCAACAATGGAAAACACCTTACCGTAGTTGTGCGATCAGGGTGATCCAAGGTGTCAAAAACGATGGGCGTGTGGAGCACTTCAGGGGCTTCTGGGCATCGAACGACGGCTGTGCCGCAGCGACCTCACGCGCCCACTGCTTCAGCTAGCGGTGTGAGGTGTGCAATGATGCACCACCGTCAACGCACATGGCCTCTGTAGCCTTCTGGAACTCATGTTCGCCGGACTCGTCGTCCTTGTCATGATCATCATCTTCCTCTTTCTTGTGCGGCCCCGAGCGGGCCTCTCTTGTTGGTTATCTTTGCCACGGAGACCCCCTTGGCTGCCATGCTTCTTATCGGATCCCTCAGCACCATCCTGGCCCTTCTCCTTGTCTCGCCTTTCATATTCGTCCTTCTGCTTCACAACAAGCAGCTCAACTTGTTGGCAGTTTTGGAGGTCATGGCCCTTGGTGCGGTGGATCTTACATTACTGCTTATTGGAGCCTCCTGGCTTGCCGGCGGCCGCCAGGGCCAAGCAGGCAACACACCTGACAACCTCCTTGCCGGGGTTGTCAGCCTTGGCCTTTTTGGCGGCACTGAGCTCGCCGGATCCCTCAACGGAAAGCACAGTCTTGCCCTTGCACTTCCTATTGCAGCACTGACCCTTCTTTGTTAGTGCAGCGGTGTCTTTGTCTGTGGAGTCGGTTTTCGCGTTGGCGTCCTCGCCGGGGTACTTCCTCCCCTCTTCAGCTCGAGCACATCTATCGGCCAGAACATAAAGTTTGGCCACATCCTTGACCTTGTTCATCGCCAACTCTTCACGCATCTTGCGGTTGCGCACATTCTGATGGAATGCACTGATAACTGTGGGGGGATGAACATCTGGGATGTTGTACTACACTCGGCTGAACCTTTGTATGTACTTGCGCATGTTTTCTCCTTCTTTCTGGGGGATGATGTGCAAATCGCTTGCCTGGCCATGAGCTTGGTGGCCTCCAGTGAAGGCGCCAACAAACTCATGACACAAATCTGACCAAGAAGAAATGGAATCCACTGGTAGGTGCATCAACCATGACATGACGTTGGGTTTGAGTGCCAACGGGAAGTAATTGGCAAGCACCTTGTCGTCGCGAGCTCCAGCAGCTTGCATCGCAATGGTGTAGATGCTGAGGAACTCCAACACGTGTGTCTTGGCGTTGTACTTCTCGCCAACATCGGGCTTTAACCTGCGGCGGGAGGACCACTCGAACTGCCGCAGCTCTCGGGTAAAGGCTGGACAACCCACCTCGTAAGGCAAGACACCGGGGCCCGCCGGCGCTGGGTGGTCCATAGTAGGCCCCACGCCGATCTGACTAATGGCGCGTCTCCCGTCGTCGTTCAATGGTAGTTCGAGCGTCTTCCTGGGCCCGTTCCCGAAGGACTTGATGTTGGTCACGGCGGGGTGGCGGGCGACACGGTGGAAATGTTGTCACCTACATTGGGTCGATGG
>NC_041392.1:354718110-354771560 GCF_002162155.2 Triticum dicoccoides
CGTCAGGATGCTGGTGCGAGGGTCCCACAGGGAGCGGCTCGTCTTTGATTGCGAAGCTGCCAAGGCTTCAGATGGTGGCTCTCCACTCGTCGAGCTTCTCAATAGCAGGGGGAAGTCGAGGAGTAGCTGCACGCGCGCCAGCGCTTCTGCTGGCGTAGGCGGCGGCGAGATCTGCGTAGACCGGGATGCGCTCCAACTTCTAAGCGGGTTAGAAGGGGCTCTGTCACGGTCTCACGGTCGCGTGCCGCCTGCACCGGCGTCTGAGCGTGCACGCCGGCCTGGTTCGTCCTGTGAGTGGCGCATAGGGCTCTTTCTATGGCGGTGCCCGGGGGCTCTGGCATCACGGTGTTCCTCATTGCGCGCAGCCTGGGAAGGGCGCGGCACGGGAACCAGCTGGGGTGTCGTAGAGGCTGCTGCGCCACCCGTGGGAAGCACGGCCCCGCCCCCGGACCCAGCGGCTATTGGCTCGTCGTCTCGGATTCGGGTGATGCCACTCACCTGGCTCCGATTTCCAGAATGCCATGGATGCTCTCGGGCCACGCCTCCAGCCCCATACGTGGGCACCCGGCCGTCTTCTCGCGCTGGCACGGACGGGCCAGCCCCGGACGAGCCGATCATTGTGATCCCCTTTCTCTTGGGGGCCATGGTGATGATGAAGTCGGTGTGCTAACCTTCAAACCGGATTTTCAAATCTTGCTACTGTTGGCGGGCGCGGGGCTGTGGAAAGAGCGGGATTGAGAGATCGACGCGGGGGGATTCTCCAGGTTTGGGCCGCAAGTGATGCGTAATACCCTACTCCTGCTGGTTTGTGTTTATCTAGTGTTCTTGGACTAGCTACAAGGCTTGCAGGGTCCAAAAATCTGAATCCTCTCTTAGTACATCGTGGGCTTCGTTTTATAGTCAAAGGGGTTGCCACTGTGGCACACAGGAGGTGGAAACCTATACAGTAGTCGAGTCTATCTCCTGGCACCATAGGACAAACACATTTAATGCGCTGCCGACGTGCACTTCTTGCTTTATCGGGGAAAGCAAGGAAGCTCGTCCTAGCTGTCGCCGCCTCGCCTGGCTTCGACGTGCGTCCGCACTGACGAGGCGTGTAGCGCCATGATGGCTAGCTGCTGAGAAAAGTTCCACTCGAGGGGCATTGTGTAGTAAATTACTTGGAAGCACGACTTCAACACCATACACCATGAAGAAAGGGGTTCGATCGGTCGACCGATTGGGAGTCTTTCTCAGTCCCCATAAGACAGATGGCAATTCAGTCACCCAAGCTCCAGTAGCATGCTTGAGGTCACGCATCAGTCGTGGTTTCAGCCCTTGAAGGATCAAACCATTTGCTGTTTCTGCCTACCCATTCGACTGTGGGTGCGTGACGGATGCGTAGTCAACCTGAGTGCCTTGGGACACGCAAAACACTCTGAACTCATCAGAATCAAAGTTGGAGCCGCTATCTATGATAATGTTGTGAGGGACTCCATATCTGAATATCAGCTCTCTGATGAAACTAATAGCAATGCTTGAGTCGAGATTCTTGATAGGCTTGGCTTCGATCCACTTGGTGAACTTGTTGACTACTACGAGCAAATGAGGGAAACCACTTCTGCCAGTCTTGAAAGGTCCGACCGTGTCCAACCCCCAAACTGCAAAAGGCCAGACGAGTGGAATAGTCTTCAAGGTAGATGCAGGCTTGTGAGACATGTTTGAGTAAGGCTAGCAGCCTTCGCACTTGTCAACTATATCTTTGGCTATCTCATTAGCTCGCGGCCAGTAAAATCCCGCTCGGTATGGTTTGGCCACGATGGTCAGAGAGGACGCGTGGTGACCACAGGTCCCCGAGTGAATCTCATTTAAAATCAATCGACCTTCTTCTGGCGAGATGCAATGCTGAGCCACTCCGGTAACACTTTCTTTGTAAAGTTGTCCACTTATTACTGTGAAGGATTTGGATCTGCGGATGATCTGGCGGGCCTCATCCTCATCCTCTCGGAGTTCTTGCCTGAGCATATATGCAATATATGGCACCGTCCAATCGGGAGTGATCACCAAAACCTCCATGATCAAGTCGACTACTGTTGGAACTTCAATCTCAGTCGGATTCGTTGAACTCATCGTTTGCGGGGGCTCCTTTGTAAATGGATCTTCTTGGACCAATGGGGTATGAAGATGCTCTAACAACACATTACTAGGAATTGGTTTCCGAGTGGAACCCAACTTCACTAGATCACCAGTCGCTTGATTCTTGAGTCTGGGTATGTGATGGAGTTCAAACCCTTCAAACTTATTCTCTAGCTTTCTCACCGCATTGCAGTAACCAGTCATAGCTGGGCTCCTGTTATCCCACTCCTTCATCACTTGATTGACCACCAAGTCTGAGTCGCCATAGACCATCAGGCGACGGGCGCTGAGTGAGATGGCCACACGCAACCCATACAAAAGTGCTTCATACTCAGCTTCATTGTTTGAAGAATTGAAGTGAATCTGGAGGACATAACTGAGCTTGTCAGCTCTTGGGGATACCAGGACCACTCCAGCACCAGAACCATTTAACATCTTGGACCCATCAAAGAACATAGTCCATGTTCCGAGTTAATTTGAGTCGGTTGCTGCTGTTCGATCCACTCGGCTAGAAAATCTACTATTGCCTGAGACTTTATCGCCTTTTTTGCCTCGAACTTGATATCCAAAGGGAGGAGTTCGATCGCCCACTTGCCCACTCGACCGGTTGCATCTCGATTGTTCAAGATTTCAGAAAACGGAGCATCGCTAATGACTGAAATCGAGTGGTCTGTCTGCGAAGTAATGTGCAACTTTCTTTGTGGTTAAATAAATCCCATAGACAAGCTTCTGATAATTCAGATACTCTTGCTTGGACGGGGTCAAGACTTCAGAGATGTAGTGCACTGGGGGCTGAACTTTATATGCTTTGCCTTCTTCCTCCCGCTTGACTATGAGCACTGTGCTGACAACTTGTCCCGTGGCTGCGATATACAGCAGTAGAGGCTCTTTGCTTACTAGGGCAACAAGCACCGGTTGGGTGGAAAGTAGGGCTTTGAGTTCTACAAACGCTGCTTCGACTTTAGGAGTCCACTCGAACTTGTCAGATTTCTTCATCACTTGGTAAAGAGGCAATGCCTTTTCACCGAGACGCCAGATAAATCGACTCAGTGCAGCCAAACAACCAGTAAGCTTCTGAACATCATGCACACGCACAAGACGTTTCATTCGGAGAATTGCTTCAATCTTCTCTAGGCTTGCGTCGATTCCTCGTTCGGAAATGATAAGACCGAGTAACTTTCTGCCTGGGACTCCGAATGTGCATTTTGACGGATTGGGCTTGATGCCATATCTTCTTAAGTTGGCAAATGTTTCGATGAGGTCAGTCAGCAGGTCGGAACCTTTACGTGACTTGACCACGATATCATCCATGTATGCTTCCAGATTCCGACTGATTTGAGTGAGCAGGCACTTCTGAATCATGCGCATGAATGTGGCACCAACATTCTTAAGACCAAAGGGCATGGTGGCATAGCAAAAACACCCAAATGGCGTGATGAAGGCTGTTTTTATTTCATGGGGCCCATATAGTCGGATCTGATGGTAACCGGAATACGCATCCAAAAAGGACAAATGCTCACACCCCGTAGTTGAGTCGATGATCTGGTCGATGCAGGGGAGAGGGAAGTAATTGTTCAGGCAAGCCCGATTGATGTGCTTGAAATTGATACACATACAAAGTGAATCATATTTCTTGGGGACCATGGCAACATTGGCGCGCCACTCGGAGTGGTATATCTCGCGGATGAACTTAGCTGCGAAAAGGCGGGCCACCTCTTCGCCAACTGCCTTTCTCTTCTCAATGGCGGACCGACGAAGATGTTCTTTAACATGTTTTACTTTTGGGTCGATGCACAAACGGTGATCAGCCAGTCCCCTGGGTACACCCGGCATGTCCGATGGTTTCCATGCGAAGATGTCCCAATTCTCATGGAGGAACTGGATGAGCGCTTCTTCCTATTTGCTATCGAGTATTGTTGAGATGTGGGTCAGAGCTGGATTGGGATCAGTCAGGTGTATATGAACAGGCTTTGTCTCACCGGCTGACTGAAATGCAGACTCTGAAGCAGGCTTCTTGGCTCACAACAAATCACTTGGATATGCATTTTTGTTGTATTCTTCCATCTCAACTGCTGCCATCTGTTCATCGTCAATTTTTGAACCCTTCTGGAGGCACTCCTGCGCTCTTTGCCGATTCCCTATGACTGTGATCACACCTCTGGGACCAGGCATCTTCAACTTGAGGTATACATGACACGGTCGAGCCATGAACGGGCATATGCGGGCCTGCCCAGAATTGCATGGTAGGCATTGTGAAAATCCACCACCTCAAACGTCAACTTTTCCTTGCGGTAATTCTTTGAATCACTGAAAACCACGTCAAGAGTGATCTGACCGAGTGAATCTGCTTTCTTTCCTGGGATGACTCCGTGAAACTGCATGTTACTCTCACTGAGCTTGGACATTGGAATGCCCCATCCCTCGGAGGGTCTCAGCATACAGAATGTTCAAACCACTACCGCCATCCATCAAAACCTTGGTCAGTCGGGTGCCCCTGACGACTGGGTCAACCACCAACGCTTGTCGCCCGGGGGTAGCAACGTGTGCTGGGTGATCGGACTGGTCAAATGTAATGGGATTATTTGACCACTTCAAATACGTCATAGTTGCCGGAGCAACCATGTTCACTTCTCTATTGACAACTTTCAGTCGACTTTTGCTCTCGATGTCAGCAAAGATCGCCAAAGTAGCATTGACATTGGGGTAACCATTATCTTCCTCCATGTCTTCGTCCTTATTAGATTCTTTTTCCTTCTCACTGGGCTGACCTTCTCGGAAGCTCTGAATCAGGAGTCGACACTGTTGAGTGGTATGCTTGGGTAGAATCAAGTTACCCTCTGTATCTATTTTCGTGTGTATGTGTCATGAAAAATCAAGAACATCATTTCCTGCCTGATCTTTCACTTTTTGGGGGATCCATGGCCCTTTAGGCTTTTCCTTGAACTTCCCTTGACTCAAAGCTGCAGCTTCAGCAGGACCTGCAACTTCAGTCTTGCGTTTCTTCTTCCGACTGGAATTTCCTCCTCCGATGTCTTGGGCGACTGGTTTGTTCTTGCCATTGCAGAGTAGGTCCTCCTCTTCGCCATTACCATACTGAGTGGCTATTTCCATCATTCGGGCTAGAGACATGTCACCTGACTGACCGAATTTCAGGTTGAGCTCTCTGGATCGAACACCTTCTTTGAAGGGACAAACTGCCTGGTTCTCTGACACATTCTCTACAACATGATGAAGAGTAGTCCATCTCTAAATGAAGTCTCTCAAAGTCTCATTCTGCATCTGAACGTAGTGCTGCAATTTGGTCAGTCCAGCAGGTCGCTTGCAGGTGCCCTCGAATGTTTTGATAAATACTCAGGCCAACTCTTCCCAACTGAAAATACTTCCAGGGGCCAACTGATTTAACCAAGCTCTTCCTGAACCCTCGAGCATCAGGGGGAGGTGCTTCATGGCTACATCATCATTGCCTCCACCAATCTGTACCGCCACTCGGTAATCTTCTTGCCAAGTGTCGGGCTTCGACTCACATGTAAAATTACTTACTCCCGTTGCCAACATGAAGTTGGGAGGGATCTCATAGGCTCGGATAGCTCTGCTAAAACATTCAGGTCCAGAAACATGTACTCTGCTACCACTCGAACGGTTTCTGTCTTGTCCTTCTCTGTGTGCCCGGCCCCTATCAACCAAACCTTGTATGAGGAGTGATCTTGCATCAAATCCAGGATCTCTTGGGTTGACTGGCGCTCTCCGCTCATCGTCATACGGGCACCTATCATCATACCGCGGGGCGCGTATGATCCGCACCTTAGAGGGGCGGAGGCACTCGATGGTGGTCATCATGGGTGAATCGATGATCATACTCTCCGTGGCCCTGATCCAGGTACCGATCCTGGTAGTGCCCATGATCGTCACGCCATGGAGGCGATCTCGGACAGTGTGCCAACTTAACTGTGTCTGCAACCACGGATCTGCTATGGATCATGTTGCTTGACTGAGAAACCGCTAAGTTTTGTTCACCTGCCGCTCAAAGCAGCGCATGGATCTGCAGCAAACCCCTACCAGCTTCTGAACGAGACGGCTGAATTGACTCTTCTATTCGTGCTGCAGCTGCAAGATTCTGGACTGGAGTACGGTATTGCTACCTCTTGAGCATGAATTGCTTTTCCCTTGAAGAGGAAAGGGTGACAGCAAAGCAACGTAAGTATTTCCCTCAGTTTTTGAGAACCAAGGTATCAATCCATTAGGAGACCACGCACGAGTCACCTCGTACCTACACAAACAAATAAGAACCTCATAACCAACGCGATAAAGGGGTTGTCAATCCCTTCACGACCACTTGCAAGAGTGAGATCTGAGAGAGATAATAATTATAAGATAAATATTTTTGTTATTTTTGTGATATAAATTGAAAGTAAAGATTGCAAAATAAAACAGATTGGAAACTTGTAAGATGGAAAATAGACCCGGGGGCCATATGTTTCACTAGTGGCTTCTCTCAAGATAGAATAAGTATTACGGCGGGTGAAAAAATTACTATCGAGCAATTGATATAATTGAGCATAGTTATGAGAATATCTAGGTATGATCGTGTATATAGGCATCACGTCTGTGACAAGTAGACCGACTCTAGCCTGCATCTACTACTGTTACTCAACACATCGACCGCTATCCAGCATGCATCTAGAGTATTAAGTTCATAAGAACGGAGTAATGCTTTAAGAAAGATGACAGATGTAGAGGGATAAACTCAGCAATATGATATAAACCCCATCTTTTTATCCTCGATGGCAACAATACAATACGTGTCATTTCCCCTACTGTCACTGGGATCGAGCACCGCAAGATTGAACCCAAAGTTAAGCACTTCTCCCATTGCAAGAAAGATCAATCTAGTAGGCCAAACCAAACTGATAATTCGAAGAGACTTGCAAAGATAACCAATCATACATAAAAGAATTTAGAGAAGATTCAAATATTGTTCGTAGATAATCTTGATCATAAACCCACAATTCATCAGATCTCGACAAACACACCACAAAAGAAGATTACATCGAATAGATCTCCAAGAGAATCGAGGATACCTTTGTATTGAGATCCAAAGAGAGAGAAGAAGCCATCTAGCTAATAACTATGGACCCGAAGGTCTGAGGTAAACTACTCACACATCATCGGAGGGGCCATGGAGTTGATGTAGAGGCCCTCCATGATCAATGCCCCCTCCGGCGGAGCTCCGAAAAAGGCCCCAAGATGGGATCTCTTGGGTACAGAAGGTTGCGGCGGTGGAAATAGGGTTTCATGGTGCTCCTGGATGTTTTCGGGGTATGTGAACATATATAGGAGGAAGAAGTAGGTCGGTTGAGCCACGAGGGGCCCACGAGGGAGGAGGACGCACCCAGGGGGTAGGCGCGCCCCTGCCTCGTGGCCACCTCATTGGTTGCTTGACGTCCACTCCAAGTCCTCTGGATCACATTTGTTCCAAAAATCACGCTCTCGAAGGTTTCATTCCGTTTGATATTCCTTTTCTGCGAAACACTGAAATAGGCAAAAAACAACAATTTGGGTTGGGCCTCCGGTTACTAGTTTAGTCCCAAAAATAATATAAAAGTGTAAAATAAAGCCCGTTAACATCCAAAACAGATAATATAATAGCATGGAACAATAAAAAATTATAGATACGTTGATGTGGAATGATTTCTAGAATATTCTTCAATGTATTTTTCTCTATTGTGGCATGAATGTTCAGATGCGAAAGATTCAAGATAAAAGATTATTGTTGACTTAAAAATAGTAATACTCCAAGTATGCTAATCAAGCAATTATGTCTTATCAAAATACCATAGCCAAAGAAAACTTAACCCTACAAAGTCATATAGTTTGGCCATGCTTCATTTTTCGTCACACAAAATGCTCTCATCATGCACAACCCGATGACAAGCCAAGCAATTGTTTCATACTTAGCATTTTCAAACTCTTTCAACTTTTACGCAATATATGAGCGTGAGCCATGGACATAACACTATGTGTGTTATAGAATATGATGATTGAGGTTGTGTGAGAATAGAAAAAGGGAGAAAGTCTCACATTGACGCGGCTAATAAATGGGCTATGGAGATGCCCACCGATTGATGTCAATGCAAGGAGTAGGGATTGCCATGCAACAGATGCACTAGAGCTATAAATATATGAAAGCTCATCAAAGAAACTAAGTGGGTGTGCATCCAACTCGCTTCCTCACGAAGACCTAGGGCATTTGAGGAAGCCCATGATTGGAATATAAAAGCAAAGTTCTATAATGAAAAATTCCCACTAGTTTATGAAAGTGACAACATAGGAGAGTCTCTATCATGAAGATCATGGTGCTACTTTGAAGCACAAGTGTGGAAAAACGATAGTAACATTGTCCCTTTTCTCTTTTTCTCTCATCATTTTTTTATTTTTTATTTTTATTTGGGCCTTCTTTTTTTTCTTTTGGCCTCTTTTTTTTGTCCGGAGTCTCATCCCGACTTGTGGGGGAATGATAGTCTCCATCATCCTTTCCTCACTGGGACAATGCTCTAATAATGATGATCATCACACTTCTTTTTAGTTACAACTCAAGAATTACTACTCAATACTTAGAACAAAATATGACTCTATGTGAATGCCTCCGGCGGTGTACCGGGATTGCGATGAATCAAGAGTGACATGTATGAAAAATTAAGCATGGCGGCCTTGTGTAACGCCCCAAGACTGGAGCTTCAGATGCCTTCCATGGTTTCTGAGATTTGTCGTGTGATTTGTTTGGTTCATTGCTTTCCTTTTTGCATCATGTGCATTGCATCATGTCATCATGCAACCCGTTTTAAAAAACTTAACCAAATAAACCATATGGATCTTTGTTCCATTTAAACCGAGGGGACTCACATGGTGATTGCTCTTTATAACATATCCTCCCAATATTAGGGAGCTATAATATTATATTCCATTAATTTGGAATTCACCACAACACGTGCATGTTAAATTCCTTGGCCTTTCCTTTTTCATGTTTTGACTCTCTAACCTTGCCCATATCTATTTTCCCAATTATCGAGGCTCTGTCTAAATTCTCAACATTTTTGGACACTCCGATATCCTAGACTCCATTCAAAACTCCTTCGGTGCAAGTTAAATAATCTTGGGTTTAACTTCCCCTATTTTTGTTGGAACCATTTTTGTTGGGTTGTAAGTATTCTATAAAGCCTTACAAATATGTCCCACCATTTTATTCTTGATCATGGCCTCTTCTCCTAATTCTTGTAAACTTTCTTTATTTTTTTCTTCTTTGTCAAAGAGAGAGAGAGAAAGCAGAGAGCCCAAATGGGCCTTCCTAGGCCAACTCCCACGCCGGCCCACATAGACCACCCGCACCCAGGCCGGCCTCCAAGGCCACTTCTCCCGTAACCCTAGCCCGACTCACCTCCTCTCCACCCCTCCCCTGCCGCCGCCAGGGCGCCCGATCCCATCTCCCCTCTCCCCATCGACCCTTTCCTCTCGCTCCCGTGCCCGATCGACCCATCGCCTCCAAGGGCGATGCCCGATTCCCTCAGCCCTCACCTCGGCCTCGGCCATGGCGCCGCGCCGGTGACCACCAGCAGGACACAGCCCAGGGACGCGCCCGTCCCTGAGCATCGATCCGTCCCTAGATGCGTCTCGAGTTTCTTCGTCCTCCAGCCGCGCCCGAGGGTGCTCCCCGAAGCCGGCGCCGTGTTCCTCCAGCACCACCACCATGGCGCACCTTGCTGCTCCCTGCATCACCCCACTTTTGCTGGCGTCTTCAACCACCCGAGGTCCTCCTCCTCGCCACCACTGCTCCGGTGAGCACCACCCGAATGCCATCACCCTGCCATCTCTCTTCCCTGCTCTCGCTATCTCTCTGCTTCTCTAACCCGTAGCTGTCGATGCCGTCATTTCCCTCTTTTGACAGGAGTCTGTCCATGGCGCCGCCCTTTCCCCGCGCCCGATCTGCTCCAGCCGCCGTCGGTTTATTCATTGTGGCTGTTTTGTTTCTGTTGCTGCATCTCTGGCCATCCCCGTCGTCAGCAGGAGACCGCACCCATAGACTCCTGCGATGCCTGCTGCTGCCACAGTTTTCCTCTGTCAAATGAACGAACACCTCCTTCGGAGACCGCCAAGACCGTCCAGGATTCGCCAAATACCGGTTCGAGTACAACTACCTGTCACAGCTCTAGCTTAGACCTTGTCTGTCTTTGCATAAGCATCCATGCATGATGTTTAAATTTTATGAAACCTTGAAATGGGGATCGATTAAACCCTAAAGAATTCAATAGGATGAAATAAAATCTTTTCCAAGAACCCAAAATGCCCTTTAAAAATGTTCATGATTTTAGTTAAAGGTGAAAACCTCTGCCAAAAATCATGAGCATAATTGTTGGCCATTTATGGATTTTTGAATTAACCCATACTATATTTGAATTGGGGCATTTGAATTTATAAACAATTTAAATGCTCCAAATATTCTTAAGTCACTTGAGGGCCTCTGGATTAATTCAGTGAGTGCCCATATTCATGTTCAAAATTTAATAAAATGATTTAGTTTTAAAACTAAATCAAAACAGAGAGGAAATAAATGGAAAACTGAAAGAAAAGAAATAGGACAGAATACCTACACGCACTTACCTGGCAGCCCATCTGGTTGGCATAGCCCACCAAGGGCAGGGAGGTCTTCTTCCTCCCGCCAGTCGAACGCACAGCGCATGCCCGACGCGCGCACGGCCACCGCATGCCACCTCTAGCCTGCCTGCTCGCTCTGCACGCCTCTAGACGACGCCACGCACCCCCCTGACCTCTCTCTCTCTCTCTCGCACCACAGCCTCTCCCCTCCCCTGGCTCCCTCTCTCTCACCGGCTGAGTGGCACCGTCGCTGCCCTTCGTCACCCTCGTAGCCACCGGCCCTCCCTCGCTTCCCCGACTGGTCCACGAGCTCCGCGACGTCGTCCTAGACCCCCTCACCGATCCATGCCCCACCGGACATTGTCGAATGCCGACCACGCCGTCTTCTTCAACCTCGGTCCGCCGTGATCGACCTCGCCGCCCTGCTTAGCTCCGACCTCCCCCGAGCCCGCTTCGACGGCTGTCACAACCACCGCGAGCTTCTACGCCGCCTCCTCCTCTTCTTTGCTTTGTTTGCGCCCTCTAACCGCCTCCCCCACCGGAGCCGAGATGCTCTGCCGCAAGAGCTCGTCGCTGGCTTTACTCCGGCGACCATTTGGTTGTGCCAATGTGCCAAAAAAGCCCGCCGCACCGCGTAGTGCCTTACCCACGCTTTAGTTCGCGCTTTTGCCTGCTGCAGTTGCGCCCCCGTGCACAGGTGAGCTCCGGCCGCCGCCCAAGTGCTCGCCGTCGTCGACTCCGTGCTCCCCACGAACTGCTGCTGCCTCCCCAGGATGTGCGGGAGCACGGGCTCCCTGCTGGTGCCCTCAGCGCACCCAACTGCTGCCCCTAGCGCCACTCCGGCGAGCCACCGCCGCTCTGGTTGGTCGCCGTCGGCTAAATGCCGACGGGTTGACCGATTGGACCGCCGGTGGTTTAGCCCCAGTTGACCATGGGATTTGACCCCCCATGGGTCTATGACATGCGGGCCCCACCCTGCTAATTAATCTAGTCTAGGTTTAAATTTAATTAGTTTAACCTAGGTCAGTGCTAATTAAACTAGGTTAGTTTAGTTAGACACCGACACGCGGGACCCACTGGTCAGGTTTGACCTGGACCGTGCCCCGTTGACCTGTTGATGTCATGACGATGGCAGGCTGACGCAGTAATCCTTTTCTGGAATTTAAATAAATCTTAAATGATTTATTTATTTTAGAAAATATCCAAAACTTTGAAAAATCTTAGAAAATAATCTATAACTCCAATGGAAATAAGTTATATATGAAAAATGATCAGAAAAATATGAAGAATCTGTTTATGCCATGTTCATGCATGTTCGAGCAAGTTAACATCACTGTTTAGGACAAACAATGTAAGTGACATTTGTTTATTCACATATGAAGTTTGAATTTGAACCTTGGGTTCAAACCAACTTCATCTAATCCGGACTCTAGTTACATTAGCTCAAACACAAGCATATTGCCATGTCATGATCATGCATCCTATTGTTGCATTGCATTGATTGTGTCCTTCTCTGTTTGCCGGTAACCATCCCCTCTCAATAGACAGTGTTTCCGACGACGTGATCGATGACACTGATGAAGAGCTATATTATCTTCAGAAGTGCCAGGCAAGCAACACCCCCTTGTTCATTCCGATACAATCCCACTCTCTTGCTCCTGCTCTCTTTTACTGCATTAGGACAAAAACAATTCAACTGTTACATGTTGCGGTAGTTGAACCCCTTTCATCTGCATGACCTGTCCATGCCACAGTAAATAGATGAAACCCAGTAGCATGAGTAGGAGTTGTTTGAGCCCTGATGTGCCTACTCATTCATGTTTGTTTGTCATGCCTGCTACTGCTTAGAGTTGAGTCAGGTCTGATTCATCGGGGATGAATTGGAACGGTGATGAACATGTCCTACTGTGTGTGAGCTAAGTGTGTGAACATGATTTGGTAAAGGTAGCGGTGAGAGGCCATGTAGGAGTACATGGTGGGTTGTCTCATTGAAACCGTTCTCAGGAACTGAGTTCTGTGTTTGTGATCCATGAATAGCTACTACCACTCATTAGTATCCTTAATTGACCCTCTCGACTTATAAACTGCCCTACTCCTCTGTCCAGGAGTTGCAACTAGTTTCTGTTGTTTATAGGATATGTGTTGGCGGCCGTGCGTAGTGATGACCCTAGGGGTGGGCTATGATGCGGTAGATACACCATGGCACGGTGTACTGGGCGCCCGTTTGGTGTCTTGGGAACCCTGCACACATCGTTTGTGGCTGTGAGCGAAACTCCGGCCGGATCTCCTCGCGGATGGAACCCGAATAGGCGATAAACCTGGACTAGAGACTTGTGTGGTTAGTCAGGTCGTGGCCGACTCCCTCGCCAGGCTTCTGCTTGAAGGTTGCCGAGATACACGACATGTACATGGTGGTAAGTGGCGAGAGCGTGTGTCAAGAAGTACACCCCTGCAGGGTTAACATCATCTATTCGAATAGCCGTGTCCGCGGTAAAGGACTTCTGGGTTGCCTATAATAGTTCATAGACAAGTGAAAGTGGATACTCTAAAATGTGCAAGATAAGCGTGAGTGCCATGGATGGCGCTCTCATAGGGAGACGGGAGCGGATCCATAGTGGTGTATTGATATGGTGAATATGTGGACTCGTGTGCGCCACCTCAAAAGAGTTGCTTGCAGTCGTAGTTCATGTTAGCCACTAAGTCAAAGCTGGCTTGCTGCAGTCAAACTCCACCACCCCCCTTTGTTGATACCGATGCATATATAGTTAGTTCTGATGTAAGTCTTGTTGGGTATATTTGTACTCATGTTTGCTTAATTTATGTTTTGCAGAGAGATTTCAGTCTCGCTAGTAGTTCCATGTGGACTTTGATGTTTAGCTTGTTACCTCAGCTACGATCTTGTGCCCTCAGCAGGGTCTTATAGATAGTCAGGCTTCTCAGCGTTCTTCTTTTGTAGTTGTCTGTACTCAGACAAGTTAAGCATCCGCATGTGCTTGTTGCTTGTATGCTCTGTATGTTGGGTCATGAGACCATGTTTGAAATACTTGGCTCCTCGGAGCCTAATGAATAAATACTTTGAGTCGTAGAGTTATGTTGTGATGCCATGTTGTATTTACACATATCGAGCATATTGTGTGTATGATTGAAATGCTTGATATGTGTGGGATCCGACAACCTAGTTGTTTATCCTTGGTAGCCTCTCTTATGGGGAAATGTAGTCTTGTGCTTCCATGAGCCATAGTAGTCCGCTACAGCCCGGTTCACTGGAGTCCTGCTAGCCTAGCACTACTGCTCTGGAACACTTGACTGGCCGGCATGTGATTCACTTCATTCCTGTGTCTGTCCCTTCGGGGAAATGTCACGCGGTGACATCCGGAGTCCTGCCTAGCCTACTACAGCCCGGTTCACCGGAGTCCTGTTAGCCCAGTGCTACAGCCCGGATTCGCACGTTGCTGACCGACATGCTCGATGTTGATTCATGTATGTCTGTCCCCGTAAGTTAGTGGCACTTTGGGTTCACGACTAGTCATGTCGGCCCGGGTTCTTTGTCATATGGATGCTAGCGACACTATCATATACGTGAGCCAAAAGGCGCAAACGGTCCCGGGCCAGGTAAGGTGGCACCCGTGGGAATACCATGCGTGAGGCCGCAAAGTGATATGATGTGTTACATGCTAGATCAGTGTGACTTAGGATCGGGGTCCTGACAGTGTTGGTATCAGAGCCTGACTGCCTGTAGGACTACCAAGCCAAACTTGTAGAAGTTGTGTCTAGAAATGCTTTAGTTATGTAAGGGAATTGATTGGGGAAGGGAACGTAAGGCTCGTTTTACTCCTTATACCTATGCCTTCTGATCTGAGTCAACCTTTTCTTTTCTACTGGGATTAAGAACTTGGCCTTCTCATCTATCTATCAGGATGGCGTGTTACTAATCCATATACTTATAGGATTGATGGATTCAAGTCTCAGTTCAGTTTCTACTACTTCCGTGTATTCATAGTTCGCCTCAGAACCTTGATATTGTGATGATGAGTGGTCATGCCACTATTTTGTAGGATGTCTCAAATCTTTTTGAGCAATTACAGTCGTTATGCTGTCGGAGTCATCCCAGGTTACTAAATAGTCTGATGCATTTGCAAATCCTTTCTTTCCGTTGTCGATGTCCTTTTGGTCAGAATAAGCACACTAACCGGTGTGTTGAGGTACTCTTTTGCCTCGACAAATATGCTGGAGCTATTATTATGACCCTAGGTGTTTTAGGGAGTCATCTAGTAATCTAGCCATGTTTTGTGTTCCGGTGTGATGATTTTGGCCACCATTCTCGAAAGGATCCCGTGATGCCATTTAGTAGTAGGTATTCTATTCCTGGGTTCTTGAACCCGAGATTCACCCTACTTACCTCCTGTTGATAGTGTTTGCTTGTTCCTTTAGGATATTAGTAACCTTGCGACAGTCCTCGAGGTCCGTGGTATTTCTTTCTTCCAAATACCATGAACCATTAAGGCAGAAGTTCTTTGATCCAAAATATCACAATCAGAGTACTCTTGAGGAGTTCTCAATTCATAATTGTGATTCTGCCAGTTCTACCTTTCTGCATGGGTTATCTGGAAGAAACCTGTTGAACTTAGGTTCGACATATTAATCTATGCATCCACAACTCAGAAACATATATGTCCTCTTGAGTTGTCCCTCTTCATTTGTATTTCGACCATCGCCTATCAATTGATAGTCAGGAGTAATTGTGCATCCGTGTTATCGATGCTTATTATTCTTGTGGTCCGTCAAGCTATTCTATCTCGGAATGACTAGGAGAAACAAACTCCAGTACCTCATCCATATCCAGGATTGGGTCAAAATAATTGTGCTCCACAGATCAAAATGCCAATCCATCTTTTGATTCTGTTCTACCCTAAAGTATTACCATCTTATGTCAAGAATGTCATGAGAATTGCACAACCTCTCATGAATTCCTGATATAGTGATACTCCTCGCCATCGTTGTTCATTCCTCGGTTCCTGTGTTATCATAACCGGAATACCGACAAGTGAATCATGATGTGTGAAATCAATACTCCTAGCAACTTCGTTGCTTGGTAGTTAAAGGTCAATATTCTCATCCTTAGCGTGTTGGTTACTGAACCATCGTTCTAAGATTGATCATGCTACCTAGTCCTTATTTTTGGTGCACTTTTCAATCAATGAGTTAGGATAGTGTCAATCCTTGCTTATTTGATCATATTGTCTTGCCCTGAAAAGCAAGATTGTTCTCGAGCTTAGTGACATATCAGTGGTTCGTGATTTTCCGTATATCTTCTCGGAAGTATAACCAGGTTGTCACCTGACCGCTATGTTGAGTTCATGATCAAGTTGGTTTCTTATAAACCACCCCTTTCTCCAAGAATCTGTGTTGGATACCCCTGAGCTAGTTGGTTAAGCTAAACAACAACTTGGAGAGTTGGAAGATAAAAGCTGGTCTGACTTAGTTCATGTTAAGGGATATCTCTTGTGTGTGTGTTGAAGAAAGATGATATCTTCATCGATTGGTCCTCATGATCAGTTGTTGGATCTATTGTCTTATCAAAACTTTGACTTGAGTATGGGCTATCGTCAAGTCAAATCAGAACCAACGATGTTCGTAATGTTGTCTTACTCGTGCTTGATCCCTCGAGCATACACCATTACATCTTTTGGTCTGACCAATGCTATCACCGTGTTCACATGATGGCGGAAGTCCAATGATATGGAAATTCCGATGTGTTTTCTCGCCATCGCTACTAGTATTCTTTTTTTATTTTTTATTTTTAGTGTATTTATGCGCCATAGGAAAAATATTGGTACAATATCAGTTATGAGGTTTACATCATTATGTCCATAACAGTGTGTCAAATGAAGGTGGATTAGGTTCAAGTGGAGGCAATATGTGGTGCATGTCAAAAGTATACTACTAATCCAACTTGATCTAGTTTGGACTAGTAGTACTTTCGATGTGCACCACATGTTGCCTCCACTTGAATATAATCTGCCAGCACAAGCTATTTAATCATCATCATAGTCATTACCACCAATAGTATTTATTTAATCACCACTAACACTAGCTAATAATAATCATCATAGTCATTACCACCAACACTAGCTATTTTATCATCATAGTAATAGTGTAGCACATCATCATCGTCAAACTCATTTCTAGCTAGCTAATCACTCCTGCTGCTCTCTCTTAGGTAAAATAACATAAAACATGTGTAGCTCTCCTCCTTGATCAAGTTGGAGCATGCAGATGAACCTGTCTCCTAATCGTGGGTAGCGCATTTGTTTGCTGCCCCCTAGTACTTCTCTACGCTCCCCCATCACATATTTGGTCCAGTCTTGCACTATTAAGCATCCGTCGCTAATCTTTAATGCACTAAAGTAATCTGTAGGATATCTTGGCCGTAAGCTAATAATACTCATGGTACCTTTAGTCTCGATCCCATAAGGCACAACATTCATCAGGAGTCCCTGTTGAAGAACATCATATGGTAACATACTTAGCAATGAAGTTTCGCTTCAAAAATAATGTATGGAAAACATGCACTGAGGACAAATAGTAAAAATCTTACCATCCTTCCTAAATAGATGTGACCGTAGTTCATTACAAACACTATTGGTCGCACGTTTTCAGTACTAACATTTCTAAATGCAGGAAGAAAATTTGTCTTGATAGTATCAAGATCCTCAAGCAATGAAACATAATGACTTAGCTCCTCGCAGTTGAGTTCAGCCTCGGGACAGTAGTAGGTCCTGTCTACCAAGCCCTGGACATGTTTGCTTGCACCGAAATAAGCTGACAATACAAATTAGTTGTCAACTATTTTTGAATAAACAATATCAAAGACATAAATATGGTTGAGAAACTTACATAATGGTATAACTGGAGGCGTCTGCACATCGACCCAGATGTCGGTATTACCTTCAATATCATCTTCTGGACGAATATCAAAGGTGATAACCATATCAGGCTCAAATGCATAAGTCTTGCATAGTGCTCGCCATGTTTTGCATCCAAAATAGGTGTAGTCGTCTGAATTGTATAATTTTGCATGGAAAATATAACCATGCTCGGTCTTCAAATAAACTTTCTTTACCTACATAGTATGACTGAAACCTATCTTATCCAATACAAAAACTCTTGCATGGCAGGGGATACGCTAGTACAATAGTAAAAAAAATATAAGTTGAATCAAATGAAGCAGATGTCATGCTTAATTACGAAAAAAGACTTGTCGTTGTGACTTACTGTATCCACTTCGAAGTTCTTACTAACTAGTTCTATTCATTCAACTAGTTCACGTCGATGCGAGAAAAATTGCTTTAACTAAAAAAATAGCAACAAGTTCTTACTAACTAGTTCTATTAATTCAACTAGTTCTTACTAAAAATAAACTTACTATAAATAAAAATAGCAACAAGTTCTTACTAACTAATTAGTACCTAGGAACTACTACCCTAATTACCATCTAATTTGATAAACCTGGGGGTGGAAAGTGGTAGCGGATATTCCAATTATCCAACTATAAAGTGAAATAAGTGGTCAAATTTTACTCGTTTTATGATTCATCTTAGAAATTTGATTCATTTCCACACCCTTACATGAACCCTAACTCATTTGAGCCGCATCCGCATCCGATTCGTTTCAACCCTGTCCTTCATCGTTGCTAGCCATGTTTCCTACAATTAAATCTAGTAAATTAATTCTAGACCTAATAAAATGAATAATGACATACAAAAGGCCTATGTTTTGAAGGAACGTTGACTCCTTCCTAGTGCGGCAAATCCCGGGCACTCGATATGTCCTAGTTTGTAGCACAAGTCATGCCGAAATTCATGAAAAATTTCGGCATGACCTTTGCTAAAAAGTGGACAAATCGAGAACCTGAAATTTGCCAGAACGGAAATGAATCAACATTTCGGCAAAACATATATAGGCCACTCAGCTTCATTCAAACAACAAAGCCACTTGGGCACAAACAACATGACCACTTCAATGAAAAGATATAATCAACAATAAAAGTCTAGGAAGGGATCATCTTTAAAATAAAACTTGCCTAAATAACCTAGATAATTAACCTAATTAAACTAGTTAACCTGACTAGTTCTCTGTCAAAGCCCTAACTAAATTTTTGCACTAACCTAGGTAATTAACCTAATTAAACTAGTTAACCTAACTACTTCTCTGTCAAAGCCCTAACTAATTTTTTGCCCTAACCTAGATAATTAACATAATTAAACTAGCTAACCTATGCCTGAGAGAGAGGAGGGGTGGGGGCTTACAGAGGATGGCTCCGGTGGTGGCGAGGGAGGCAGGGGCGTCTCCGGTGACGGCGAGGGAGGCACTTGTGGCGAGGGAGGATCCGGTGGCGTCGACGGTGGCTCCAGTGGCGTTGATGAGGCCGCGCGGCTCCGTGGTGTTGGGGGCGGCTCCGGTGGCGTCGACGGCGCACGGCTCTGGTGGCTCCGAGGGCGTTGACGTCGGCAGGAGACGGCGGCGAAGTGGGGCAACGGCGAATCGGGGAGACGGCGGCGGGGTGGGTCGAGAGATTTGGGGGGCAAGTGGTGTCCGGGGGGAACAGTTTTTTGGTTAAGTCAAAACTAGCGGTAGCGCGTTTCGCAGAACGCGCTATAACTAAGGTAGCCATAGCGCTTTTTCCAAAACGCGCTACTGCTATACATATGTAATTTTCTCTCTTTTTTATTTCCTTTTCTGTTTCTATAGCGGGGGTCCTGGAAACGCGCTGCAGCTGCGTTAGCTATAGCGCCTCTTACTAACACACGCTACAGCTAAGCCTTTCTCTGTTTTTTCGCTTTTTCATTTATTTTGCTTTACATTTTATTTTTTTCTTTCTCCTTTTTATGTTTCTTTCATTTTCATTTAATTTTCTATTTGTTTTTCATTTTATTTTATTTCCATTAGCAGTAGCGCTGTTACAGGGAAACGCGCTGCTACTCATGCCCTAGCGGTAGCATGCTTCCTGCAAGGCCGCTACTGCTATGCGTAGCCCATCGTTCCAGCAATGGGAATATTAGTAGTAGCACTTTTACGGGCACACGCGCTACTGCTAGAATCGTATTTGCAGCGCGGTTTATTCTGAACCGCTACTGCTATCTAGCACTAGCGCCCTTTTTTAACCCGCGCTGTTGCTAAATTTCTGTGTATAAGGTTTTCCCTAGTAGTGTGAAGATCGTGTTAGTCTGTGTCCCCTCTGTCTTCTTACCTCACGTCTTGAATCTCGCGACAAGATTCTTGTTTAGTGGGGGTGAGTTGTCACAGCCCTAGCTTAGACCTTGTCT
Organism: Triticum dicoccoides; assembly: GCF_002162155.2. Lineage (NCBI taxonomy): Eukaryota > Viridiplantae > Streptophyta > Magnoliopsida > Poales > Poaceae > Triticum > Triticum dicoccoides. The sequence continues at coordinate 354,738,198 of NC_041392.1, forward strand.
GTCTTTGCATAAGCATCCATGCATGATGTTTAAATTTTATGAAACCTTGAAATGGGGATCCATTAAACCCTAGCATCAGAAAGAATTCAATAGGATGAAATAAAATCCTTTTCAAGAACCCAAAATGCCCTTTAAAAATTCATGATTTTCTTTAAAGGTGAAAACCTCTGCCAAAAATCATGAGCATAATTGTTGGCAATTTATGGATTTTTGAATTAACCCATACTATATTTGAATTGGGGCATTTGAATTTTATAAACATTTTAAATGCTCCAAATATTTTGAAGTCACTTGAGGGCCTCTGGATTAATTCAGTTAGTGCCCATATTCATGTTCAGAATTTAATAAAATGATTTAGTTCTAAAACTAAATCAAAAAAGAGAGGAAATAAATAGAAAACTGAAACAAAAGCAAAAGGACAGAATACCTACACGCACTTACCTGGCGCTCACCTGGCAGCCCATCTGGCTGGCCCAGCCCACCAGGGGTAGGGAGGTCTTCTTCCTCCCGTCAGTCAGACGCACAGCGCGTGCCCGAGGCGCGCACGGCCACCGCATGCCACCCCCAGCCTGCCTACTCGCTCTGCACGACTCTAGATGACGCCACGGACCCCCTGACCTCTCTCTCTCTCTCGCACCGCAGCCTCTCCCCTCCCCTGGCTCCCTCTCTCTCACCGGCCGAGCGGCACCGCCGCTACCCTTCGTCACCCTCATAGCCACCGGCCCTCCCTCGCTTCCCCGACTGGTCCACGAGCTCCGCGACGTCGTCCTAGACCCCCTCACCGAGCCATGCCCCGCCGGACGCCCTCGAACGCCGACCACGCCGTCTTCTTCAACCTCGGTCTGTCGAGATCGACCTCGCCGCCCTGCTCAGCTCCGACCTCCCCCGAGCCCGATTCGATGGCCGTCGCAACCGCCGTGAGCTTCTACGCCGCCTCCCCCTCTTCTTTTCTTTGTTTGCACCCTCTAACCGCCTCCCCCACCAGAGCCGAGACGCTCCGCCGCAAGAGCTCGTCGCCGGAGTTGCTCCGGCGACCATTTGGTTGCGCCAATGTGCCAAACACGCCCGCCGCACCGCGTAGTGCCTTGCCCGTGCTTTAGTTCGCGCTTTTGCCCGCTACAGCCGCGCCCCCGTGCACAGGCGAGCTCCGGCCGCCGCCCAAGTGCTCGCCGTCGTCGACTCCGGGCTCCCCATGACTTGCTGCTACCTCTCCTGGATGCGCAGGAGCACGGGCTCCCTACTGGCGCCCTCAGCGCGCCCAACTGCTGCCCCTAGCGCCACTCCGATGAGCCGCTGCCGCTCTGGTTGGTCGCCGTCGGCGAAATGCCGGCGGGTTGACCGCTTTGACTGCCGGTGGTTTAGCCCCGGTTGACCAGGGGATTTGACCCCCCTGGGTCTATGACATGCGGGCCCCGCCAGGCTAATTAATCTACTCTAGGTTTAAATTTAATTAGTTTAACCTAGGTTAGTGCTAATTAAACTAGGTTAGTTTAGTTAGACACTGACACGCGGGACCCACTGGCCAGGTTTGACCTGGACCGTGCCCCATTGACCTGCTGACGTCATGACAATATCAGGCTGACGCAGTAATCCTTTTCTAGAATTTAAATAAATCTTAAATGATTTATTTATTTCAGAAAATATCCAAAACTTTGAAAAATCATAGAAAATAATCTATAACTCCAATGGAAATAAGTTATATATGAAAAATGATCAGAAAAATATGAAGAATCTGTTTATACCATGTTCATGCATGCTTGAGAATGTTAACATCACTGTTTAGGACAAACAATGTAAGTGGCATTTGTTTATTCACATATGAAGTTTGAGTTTGAACCTTGGGTTCAAACCAACTTTGTCTAATCTGGACTCTAGTTACATTAGCTCAAACACAAGCATATTGCCATGTCATGATCATGCATCCTATTGATGCATTGCATTGATTGTGTCCTTCTCTATTTGCCGGTAACCATCCCCTCTCAATAGACGGTGTTTCTGATGACGTGACCGATGACACTGATGAAGAGCTATATTATCTTCAGAAATGCCAGGCAAGCAACACCCCCTTGTTCATTCCGATACAATCCCACTCTCTCGCTCCTGCTCTCTTTTACTGCCTTAGGACAACAACGATTCAACTGTTACATGCTGCGGTAGTTGAACCCCTTTCCTCTGCATGACCTATCATTGCCACCGTAAATAGATGAAACCCACTAGCATGAGTAGGAGTTGTTTGAGCCATGATGTTCCTACTCATTCATGTTTGTTGGTCATGCCTGCTACTGCTTAGAGTTGAGTCAGGTCTGATTCATCGGGGATGAATTGGAACGGTGATGAACATGTCCTACTGTGTGTGAGCTAAGTGTGTGAACACGATTTGGTAAAGGTAGCGGTGAGAGGCCATGTAGGAGTACATGGTGGGTTGTCTCATTGAAACCATTCTCAGGAACTGAGTTCTGTGTTTGTGATCCATGAACAACTACTACCACTCATTGGGATCCTTAATTGACCCACTCGACTTATTAACTGCCCTAGTCCTCTGTCCAGGAGTTGCAACTAGTTTCTGTTGTTTATAGGATATGTGTTGGCGGCCGTGCGTAGCGCTGACCCTAGGGGTGGGCTATGATGCGGTAGATACACCATGGCACGGTGTACCGGGCACTAGTTTGGTGTCTCGGGAACCCTGCACACATTGTTTGGGGCTGTGAGCGAAACTCCGGTCGGATCTCCTCGCGGATGGAACCCGAATAGGCGATAAACCTGGACTAGAAACTTGTGTGGTTAGTCAGGTCGTGGCCGACTCCCTCGCCAGGCTTCCGCTTGAAGGTTGCCGAGATACACGACGTGTACATGGTGGTAAGTGGAGAGAGCGTGTCTGAAGAAGTACACCCCTGCAGGGTTAACATCATCTATTCGAATAGCCGTGTCCGTGGTAAAGGACTTCTGGGTTGCCTATAACAGTTCATAGACAAGTGAAAGTGGATACTCTAAAATGCGCAAGATAAGCGTGAGTGCTATGGATGGCGTTCTCGTAGGGAGACAGGAGCGGATCCATAGTGGTCTATTGATATGGTGAATATGTGGACTCGTGTGCGCCACCTCAAAAGAGTTGCTTGTAGTCGTAGTTTAGGTTAGCCACTGAGTCAAAGCTGGCTTGCTGGAGTCAAACTCCACCACCCCCCTTTGTTGATACTGATGCATATATAGTTAGTTCTGATGTAAGTCTTGCTGGGTACATTTGTACTCACGTTTGCTTAATTTATGTTTTGCAGAGAGACTTCATCCTCGCTAGTAGTTCCACGTGGACTTCGACGTTTAGCTTGTTACCTCAGCTAGGATCTTGTGCCCTCGACAGGGTCTTGTAGATAGTCAGGCTTCTCAGCCTTCTTCTTTTGTAGTTGGTTGTACTCAGACAAGTTAAGATTCCGCATGTGCTTGTTGCTTGTATGCTCTGTATGTTGGGTCATGAGACCGTGTTTGTAATACTTGGCTCCTTGGAGCCTAATGAATAAATACTTTGAGTCGTAGATTTATGTTGTGATGCCATGTTGTATTTACACATATCGAGCATATTGTGTGTATGATTCAAATGCTTGATATGTGTGGGATCCGACAACCTAGTTGTTTATTCTTGGTAGCCTCTCTTATGGGGAAATGTAGTCTTGTGCTTCCGTGAGCCATAGTAGTCCGCTACAGCCCGGTTCACCGGAGTCCTGCTAGCCCAGCACTACTGCCCCGGAAAACTTGACTGGCCGGCATGTGATTCACTTCGTTCATGTGTCTGTCCCTTCGGGGAAATGTCACGTGGTGACATCCGGAGTCCTGCCTAGCCAGCTACAGCCCGGTTCACTGGAGTCCTGTTAGCCCAGTGCTACAGCCTGGATTCGCACGCTGCTGGCCGACATGCTCGATGTTGATTCATGTACGCCTGTCCCCGTAAGTTAGTGTCACTTTGGGTTCACGACTAGTCATGTCGGCTCGGGTTCTTTGTCATATGGATGCTAGCGACACTGTCATATAAGTGAGCCAAAAGGCGCAAGCGGTCCCGGGCCAGGTAAGGTGGCACCCGTGGGAATACCGTGCGTGAGGCCCCAAAGTGATATGATGTGTTACATGCTAGATCAGTGTGACTTAGGATCAGGGTCCTGACACTACCACCGATGCCCCGAGGACACCAAGTGTACGACTATGCCCGGCGATGCGACAACTACCTCTACCGTCAACCCTCGAAGGCATCATGGATGTCAAGTTCCTCTCCATGTACCACTACCGTCGATGTGTATGACTACTAGCGAACGTGGACACGACGACCTCGGGGACCGATGTTGCATTAAGTACCACGATGGCCGGAGCCCTCGGACCCGTCAAGTTCGTCTACGAACCGTGAACAACTACCATCATCCCGAACACGTTGGATTCATTAAGTACCTCTCCGAAAACGAAACGTGTACCACTACCGTCGCAAGATTTGAGACCGACAAGTCCGAAGGTGCAAGTACCACTCCGAACCATGTACGACAACCGTCGCCGAAGACCCGAGTAACGCAAGCGTCAAGTTCAAGTACCATCGCGTGAACCGCTACTTCCACGACGGCCGTGAACAACTACTTCCCTCGACGAACTCGATACGCTTCGAAAAACGCATGCTTCGAAGGTATAACCACCGAAACGACGCCCGTGAATGAATGAATGCATGTTGTATGAGATGCACCCTTGTTCGCCTCGAGTCCGAACTGTCGGTGCATGTTGCCCCTCTTTTGCCTTGTCACCGACATGTGGGAACCCAGTATCCGGGAGCACCCCCATCATCTTGCATGGCGCCTCACACCCATTTCCTTTTGCACCGGTATCCCTGTGAGCTACCGGATCGTCGGAATGTTGCTGTGGCATCATTTTCGGATTCGTTGCCGTGGCACCCCTTTCATTTCCGCCACAATGACAAATGCCTCATATGTTATCATGTCAACATTTTCATAAAACTTGCATAAACTTGCACATGACATTCACATCATGATAATAACATTTAAAATGTTAAAATTGTTGTTTGCCTTAAATTGCTAAATGCATATGGGGAATTACCGGAATCGTTGTTTGTTCCGGCCTCATTTAAACTTGTTTAGATAGATGTTTTACTCATGCTTCACCTTGTGCCATGTTTAACAACATTTAATATTGTTGAGTAGTTTAAACGGGAGAGAACTAAATAATTAAATGTGGTGTTTTGTCAACATGCAACTTGTTGCATATTGAGCTCTACTTAACTTGTAGCTTTGTCTGTGCACCTTTCCATGCCATGCATATTTAAACCGGACATGCATCATACTTGATTGTGCATCATGCCATGTTTATGTGATGGTTGTTTTACTTTGTTGCTTGCTTCTTTCCGGGTTGCATCTCTTGTTAGCTTCGGTTTCGTTCCGGAGTTGTGAGGATCCATTCGACTACGTCCGTTTGTCTTCTTCATGGACTCGTTCTTCTTCCTTCCGGGATCTTAGGCAAGATGATCATACCCTCGAAATCACTTCTATCTTTGCTTGCTAGTTGCTTGCTCTATTGCTTTGCCGCGCTACCTACCACTTGCTATATCATGCCTCCCATATTGCCATGTCAAGCCTCTGATCCACCTTTCCTAGCAAACCGTTGTTTGGCTATGTTACCGCTTTGCTCAGCCCCTCTTATAACGTTGCTACTTGCAGGTGAAGATGAAGTTTGTTCCATGATTGGAACATGGATATGTTGGGATATCACAATATCTCTTATTTAATTAATGAACCTATACACTTGGTAAAGGGTGGAAGGCTCGGCCTTATGCCTAGTGTTTTGTTCCACTCTTGCCACCCTAGTTTCCGTCATACCCGTGTTATGTTCCTTTATTTTGCGTTCCTTACACGGTTGGGTGTTATGGGGACACCCTGATAGTTCGCTTTGAATAAAACTCCTCCAGCAAGGCCCAACCTTGGTTTTACATTTGCCTCACCTAGCCTTTTTTCCCTTGGGTTTCCAGAGCCCGAGGGTTATCTTTATTTTAACCCCCCCTAGGTCAGTGCTGCTCTAAGTGTTGGTCCAACCTGAGCGATGTCCGGCGCCCCCTGGGCAACCAGGGTCTATGCCAACCCGACGTGCGGCTCATCCGGTGTGCCCTGAGAACGAGATATGTGCAGCTCCTATTGGGATTTGTTGGCACATTCGGGTGGCTTTGCTGGTCTTGCTTTATGATTGTCGAAATGTCTTGGAACCGGGATTCCGAGTCTGATCGGGTCTTACTGGGAGAAGGAATATCCTTCGATGACCGTGAGAGCTTGTGATGGGCTAAGATGGGACACCCCTGCTGGGTTTTGAACTTTCGAAAGCCATGCCCGCGGTTGTGGGCAGATGGGAATTTGTTAACGTCCGGTTGTAGAGAACTTGACACTTAACTTAATTAAAATGCATCAGCCGCGTGTGTAGCCGTGATGGTCTCTTTTCGGCGGAGTCCAGGAAGAGAACACAGTCTCATGTTATGCTTGAACATAGGCAGCTTCAGGATCACTTCTAGTTCACGACCACTGCGTTGCTTCTCTTCTTGCTCTTATTTGCATAAGTTAGCCTCCATATATGCTTAGTGCTTGCTGCAGCTCCACCTCATAAGCTTATATAGTCTTGATCTCGCGGGTGTGAGATTGCTGAGTCCTCATGGCTCACAGATACTTCCAAACAGTTGTAGGTGCCGATGATACCAGTGCAAGTGACGCAACCCAGCTCAAGTGGGAGCTCGTTGAAGATCTTGTTCATTGTGTTATGTCTTTTCTGGTTGATCAGTAGTGGAGCCCAGTTGGGGCGATAGGGGATCTATGCATTTGGGGTTGTCTTTCTTTATTTGGTTCCGTAGTCGGACCTTGATTGTATTATGGATGATGTAATGCTATATTTATGTATTATGTGAAGTGGCGATTGTAAGCCAACTCTTTATCCCTTTCTTCTTCAGTACATGGGATGTGTAAAGATTACCCCTCTTGCGATATGCCTACTATGCGGCTATGCCTCTAAGTCGCTCCGACACGTGGGAGATATAGCTGCAATGTGGGTGTTACAAGTTGGTAATGAGAGCCTTCCCCGACTTAGGAGCCCCCTGCTTGATCGAATTGCTGACGTTGTTGAGTCTAGAAAAATGTTTTGAGTCTTATAGGTTTATATATATTGGAGAGTAGGATTCTTTTTACTCCTCAGTCCCTTCGTCGCTCTGGTGAGGCCTCCTGACATAGAGTTTTGACTCTTCTCTTCTCAAATTTCACTAATTTGTTTTAGGATCACGCGGGTATCTTGGAATCGTTCCGATGGTTTTGTGACGAGAACATTGTTCTTGGTGCCTCCTGACATTTAGGGGTTGTGGCAGTGTCCCGGGGAGTTGAGCTCGGAGGTGTTGTCGTCACAATTTTATCGTTGCAGTTCTGGAATACCTGAGTTCGCCGACATCAAAAATCTCTTTTATGCAGTTGTTGGTGAGATAACCTCGACACCACCCAGTACTGGGGCGGGAGTTTGGGAGTATTGCCATAACTCGTATAACGGATGCTTTTCGAAGGTTGAGGTAAATGATTTCCGAAGGTTTCTTGGTTATGTGTTGAAGGATGGAGACAACTGGATGTAGGATTTGCTAGTTTTGGGTGAGATATTATGCTTCCCCTGTATCCCCAACTCCCGATTGCATAACCAGAAAGTTTCGGGAGTTTATAAGTGGGAATTCAAGTATATCATAGGATATCCTTCCAACAGACACATGATACGACATGGGGTCTATCATATGTTTGTTTCCGGCTTATTATGCAAGCCAATACTTTGTTTTGTTTTGAGTTGTGGTATTCGAGTTGCTTCAATGTCAAATGTTGATTCCATACCTTTCCTAAGCGGTGTTCTCATATTCCTATGTGGATACAAATCGTTCTTGATCTTCGAGTTTGCCATCTCAATTTCTTCTGAACTGGTGTGTCTCTCTTCAAGTGGATCCGATATTTTTCAACATCAGCAAGATCAACTCAAGTCTTCTCAACGTTGTTCGTTTCATCCGTTCCCAAGTTGCCTTTGTTTTCCCACCCTCCCACCATTTTTCTTCCAGGATTCAGATTTCTTAATCAACTATCCATTTTACTGATGGAAGTCTCTCCATTATTTTCCTTCATCTTCTTATCCGGTGATTCTCAGGAAGATACTTACAGAGCTTCAAGTGTATTATTCTACATTCTTTTCTTCTCCCGTAGATTCAAGTCAAGCCTTGTCAATCATATGCTTTTCTCGTTTCAAATGTTTTCTCATGCCTGTGTATCTCTTAATCATTCACTTCTCGCTATTCAATTATCCCGGAGTGCTGAAGATGTCTCAGAAGATTCGCTTCCATTCTCAATCCATTCAAGCTATTGCGAGGATGTTATCTCAACCGGCGTAATCTATCTTTTAAATCGCTCAACGGTGTTTCTTTTGAGTGGGCCCTAACCCACAAGTCTTTTCCGAGGATCTTACCTGCCTCAACAATTCTTTTCATCGTTGGTTCGACCTTTCTATTCTTCATCTCGGAGTGCCTCAACAATTCAAGGTGGTGTTTCTCATCATCATTCTCAACATTTGAAGATCGAAGAAGAGTTTTTCCTCCAAATCTTATCTGTTTCTCCCAAAGATTCGTGATTCTAGCTTGATGCCATCCTCTCATAATTATTTTCGATTGTGAGATATTCTTTTCAACCATCCGGAGCTATTAAGGAGTCTTTTTCAGTTTGATTCTCTAAAGCCCATCATCTCAGAATTATTAATTCTCAGTTTTGAGCTCTGATTCTCTAAATCTTACCGGTGCATCATGCTAGTATTCTCTAAGCAGCTCGTGTTCTATTCGCTCACACGTATGTAAATCCCATCAAGTATCTTCATTTGTTTTCAAATTCTTCCCGGTGCTTTGTGCCTTTGCTACTTTCATTTTCAAGTCTTACGGTGGTTTGCTCAAGATTCTCTTCCATGGTTATCATATTAATTCATTCGTTGTTTCAATCCTACCGGCGGTTCATTGAAGACCTTCTCAAGTCTATATCTATCTCAATCTTCTCTACGAGAATAAGTAGTATGCCAAATCCGTTGCTTGTCATCAATTTAGTTGGTGAAAGATACACATAATGTAATTCTTATTCTTGTTTCATCCATATGTTAATCCCTTCTTCCGGAGTTTGTTCACGATGATTAAATTCTTGGTTTCAAGTGCTCATCTTTCTTTCCCGGAGTTCCAAGCTCTCGCAATTATATCACCATGGAGATCATTCTAAATCATTATAAGGCTTCAGCCTGTGTTTTTCAACTTCTCTTTCCTTTCGTTTGATCATCCTTTTGTTACCGGAGTTCTTCATGGAGGCTCTACATGGTGGTTCATCAAGGATTTAATTCATTCTCGAAGTGTTCTTCAGGATACTTGTTGGAGGAACTCAAGCATTCTTCATCTTGCATTCTGAAGTGCAATTCTTTCATATCTCATCTTTTGGGACGGTGTTATGTCATTCTTGACAATATCCCTTCGTGCGTCATGTCTCAATAGTTGTCAAGAATGAGGTAGTTAAACCCATCTATTTCTTCGAGCATGAGCTCTTCTCTACCCATCAATCTCTTCATTGAAGTTTATCTTGGGTTATATTTTACCTAAAGCTTTCTCTAAGGATTGTTGCTATTTATGGTGCTCATAAACGACCCAAGTTCTTCATTTATCCTACCGGTGATATAAGTTTTTCATCTCCTCGTCGATGTAAAGCAAGTAATTGTTTTCTGTTTGTGGCAGGATTTCACATCAAGTTTTTGAGATGTTTTCCATAAGCCCTCAACAAGCTTGTTCTTTTTGTATTGATTTCCCAACAACTCCATCCAATTCTCTATGGAAAGATGCTTTCAAATTCATTCGAGGTAGAAGATGTTGTTTTTTTCTTCGTTACTTTCAATTCATTCTATCTTTTGTTCCGGAGGAATTGTGATGTTGCACGCTTCGACCCATCATCCCATTTTTGACAAAGATCATGTTCTTTCCTTTGCTTATCCATTTAACCGGAGTGTTGTGCCCTTTGCTCAAGTTCTTTTCATTTTATCAAGTCTTGCACCTCTTTTCAACCGGAGTGTTTTCGTATTTGATCCTTATCATTCCTGGTACATCTCGTTTCAACCGAAGTGCTTGCATGCACTTCTTGTCCATGGTAACCCTTTTCTTATGTCTTTCAACCTGCAAGTTTCTAGTAAGGTTCCTTGTTCCTCTTTTCTAACGGAGTGTCTTCAACTTTGTTCATCTTCCTTGTATTCCTTCTTTCAATTTGTTCAACCTCGCAAGGTTCTTTGGTTTCACTTATTTGTCAAAGAAGCAACTTAGTTGTACCTTTTCTCTTCCTCTTTATCCCCCCGGTGCCATCCTAGATCTCGGGATGAGATCCTCTCGTAGTGTGTGGAGTGTTGTAACGCCCCAAGACCGGAGCTTCATATGCCTTCCATGGTTTCCGACATTTGACGTGTGATTTGTTTGGTTCGTTGCTTTCCTTTTTTGCATCATGTGCATTGCATCTTGTCATCATGCAACCCATTTTACAAAACTTAACCAAATAAACCATATGGATCTTCGTTCCATTTAAACTGAGGGGACTCACATGGTGATTGCTCTTTATAACATATCCTCCCAATATTACGGAGCTATAATATTATATTCCATTAATTTGGAATTCACCACAACACACGTGCATGTTAAATTCCTTGGCCTTTCCTTCTTCAAGTTTTGACTCTGTAACCATGCCCATATCTATTTTCCCAATTATCGAGGCTCTATCTAAATTCTCAACATTTTTGGACACTCCGAAATCCTAGACTCCATTCAAAACTCCTTCGGTGCAAGTTAAATAATCTTGGGTTTAACTTCCCCTATTTTTGTTGGAACCATTTCCGTTGCGTTGTAAGTATCCTATAAAGCCTTACAAATATGTCCCACCATTTTATTCTTGATCATGGCGTCTTCTCCTAATTGTTTTAAACTCTCTCTATTTTTTTATTCTCTCTTTAAGAGAGAGAGAGAAAGCAGAGAGCCCAACTGGGCCTTCCTAGGCCAACTCCCGCGCCGGCCCACAAAGACCACCCGCACCCAGGCCGGTCTCCAAGGCCACTTCTCCTAAAACCCTAGCCTGACTCACCTCCTCTCCATCTCTCCCTTGCCGCCACCAGGGCGCCCGATTCCATCTCCCCTCTCCCCATCGACCTTTTCCTCTCGCTCCCGTGCCCGATCGACCCAGCGCCTCCAAGGACGACACCCGATTCCCTCGGCCCTGACATCGGCCTTGGCCATGGCGCCGCGCCGCCGACCACCAGCAGGACGCCGCCCAGGGACGCGCTCGTCCCCGAGCATCGATCCGCCCCTCGTCGAGCCTCCGTGCAGCAGCCGCCTCCCTATATGCGTCTCGAGTTTCTTCGTCCTCCAGTCGCGCCCAATGGAGCTCCCTGAAGCCGGCGTCGTGTTCCTCCAGCACCACCACCATGGCGTTCCTTGCTGCTCCCCGCATCACCCCATGTTTGCTGGCGTCTTAAACCACTCGAAGTCCTCCTCCTCGCCACCGCTGCTCCGGCGAGCACCACCCGAACGCCGTCGCCCTGCCATCTCTCTTCCCTGCTCTCGCTATCTCTCTGCTTCTCTAACCCGCAGCTGTCGATGCCGTCATCTCCTTCTTTTGACAGGAGTCCGTCCATGGCGCCGCCCTTTCCCCGCGCCCGATCTGCTCCAGCCGCCGTCGGTTTATTCACTGCTGCTGTTTTGTTTCTATTGCTGCATCTGTGGCCGTCCCCGTCGTCCGCAGGTGACCGCGCCCGTAGACTCTTGCGATTCCTGCTGCTGCCGCTGTTTTCCTCTGTCAAATGAACGAACACCTCCTCCGGAGACCGCCAAGACCGTCCAGGATTCGCCAAATACCGGTTCGAGTACGACTACCTCCGATGCCCCGAGGACGTCATGGGGTACCAGTTCGAGTACGGCATCATGGACGTCAAGTTCCTCGCCATGTAGCACTACCATCGATGTGTACGACTACTATGCGAACGTGTACACGACGACCTCAGGGACCGATGTTGTGTTAAGTACCACGATGGACGGATCCCTCGGACCCGTCAAGTACGTCTACGAACCGTGAACAACGATCGTCGCCCCGAACACAATGAATTCATTAAGTACCTCTCCAAAAATGAAATGTGTACCGCTACCGTCGCAAGATTTGAGACTGACAAGTCCAAAGATGCAAGTACCACTCCGAACCATGTACGACGGCCGTCGCCGAAGACCCGAGTAATCCAAGCGTCAAGTTCAACTACCGTCGCGTGAACCGCTACTTCCACGATGGCCGTGAGCGACTACTTCCCTCGACAAACTCGATACGCTTCGAAGGTATAACCGCCGAAATGATGCCCATGAACGAATGAATGCATGTTGTATGAGATGCACCCTTGTTCGCCTCGAGTCCGAACTGTCGGTGCACGTTGCCCCTCTTTTGCCTTGTCACCGACATGTGGGAACCCGGTATCTAGGAGCACCCCATCATCTTGCATGGCACACTCACAACCATTTCCTTTTGCACCAGTATCCCTGTGAGCTACCGGATCGTCGAAATGTTGCTGTGGCATCATTTTCGGATTCATTGCCGTGGCACCCCTTTTGTTTCCGCCACGATGACTAATGCCTCATATTTCATCATGTCAACATTTTCATAAAACTTGCATAAACTTGCACATGACATTCGCATCATGATAGTAACATTTAAAATGTTAAAATTGTTGTTTGCCTTAAATTGCTAAACGCATATGGGGAATTACCGGAATTGTTGTTTGTTCCGGCCTCATTTAAACTTGTTTAGATAGATGTTTTACTCACGCTTGACCTCGTGCCATGTTTAGCAACATTTAATATTGTTGAGTAGTTTAAATGGGAGATAACTAAATAATTAAATGTGGTGTTTCGTCAATATGTAACTTGTTGCATATTGAGCTCCACTTAACTTGTAGCTTTGTCTGTGCACTTTGCCATGCCATGCATATTTAAACCGGACATGCATCATACTTGATTGTGCATCATGCCATGTTTATGTGATGGTTGTTTTACTTTGTTACTTGCTTCTTTCCGGGTTGCCTCTCTCGTTAGCTTCAGTTTCGTTCCGGAGTTGTGAGGATCCGTTCGACTACGTCCGTTTGTCTTCTTCATGGACTCGTTCTTCTTCCATGCGGGATCTCAGGCAAGATGATCATACCCTTGAAATCACTTCTATCTTTGCTTGATAGTTGCTCGCTCTATTGCTTTGTCACGCTACCTACCACTTGCTATATCATGCCTCCCATATTGCCATGTCAAGCCTCTAACCCACCTTTACTAGCAAAACGTTGTTTGGCTATGTTACCACTTTGCTCAGCCCCTCTTATAGCGTTGCTAGTTGCAAGTGAAGATGAAGTCTGTTCCATGATTGGAACATGGATATGTTGGGATATCACAATATCTCTTATTTAATTAATGCATCTATATACTTGGTAAAGGGTGGAAGGCTCGGCCTTATGCCTGGTGTTTTGTTCCACTCTTGCCGCCCTAGTTTCCGTCATACCGGTGTTATGTTCCTTGATTTTGCGTTCCTTACAAGGTTGGGTGTTATGGGGACCCCTTGACAGTTCGCTTTGAATAAAACTCCTCCAGCAAGGCCCAACCTTGGTTTTACATTTGCCTCACCTAGCCTTTTTTCCCTTGGGTTTCCGGATCCCGAGGGTCATCTTTATTTTAACCCCCCCCCAGGGCCAGTGTTTCTCTAAGTGTTGGTCCAACCTGAGCGATGTCTGGCGCCCCCTGGGCAACCAGGGTCTATGCCAACCCGACGTCTGGCTCATCCAGTGTGTCCTGAGAATGAGATATGTGTAGCTCCTATCGGGATTTGTTGGCACATTCGGATGGCTTTGTTGGTCTTGTTTTACCATTGTCGAAATGTCTTGTAACCGAGATTCCGAGTCTGATCGGGTCTTCCAGGGAGAAGGAATATGCTTCGTTGACAATGAGAGCCTATGATGGGCTAAGTTGGGACACCCCTGCAGGGTTTTGAGCTTTCGAAAGCCATGCCCGTGGTTATGGGCAGATGGGAATTTGTTAATGTCCGGTTGTAGAGAACTTGACACTTAACTTAATTAAAATGCATCAACCGCGTGTGTAGCCGTGATGGTCTCTTTTCGGCGGAGTCCGGGAAGAGAACACGGTCTCGTGTTATGCTTGAACATAGGCAGCTTCAGGATCACTTCTAGTTCACAACCATTGCGTTGCTTCTCTTCTTGCTCTTATTTGCGTAAGTTAGCCACCATATATGCTTAGTGCTTGCTGCAGCTCCACCTCACTACCCCTTTCCTACCCATAAGCTTATATAGTCTTGATCTCGCGGGTGTGAGATTGCTGAGTCCTCATGGCTCACAGATACTTCCAAACAGTTGTAGGTGCCGATGATACCAGTGCAAGTGACGCAACCCAGCTCAAGTGGGAGCTCATTGAAGATCTTGTTCGTTGTGTTATGTCTTTTCCGGTTGATCGGTAGTGGAGCCCAGTTGGGGCGATCATAGATCTATGCATTTGGGGCTGTCTTTCTTTATTTGGTTCCGTAGTCGGGCCTTGATTGTATTCTGGATGATGTAATGCTATATATATGTATTGTGTGAAGTGGCGATTGTAAGCCAACTCTTTATCCCTTTCTTTTTCAGTACGTGGGATGTGTAAAGGTTACCCCTCTTGCGACATGCCTACTATGCGGCTATGCCTCTAAGTCGTGCTCCGACACATGGGAGATATAGCCGCATCGTGCGTGTTACACCTTGCCACAAATACGATATCAACTACATGATCATGCAAAGCAATATGACAATGATGATGTGTGTCATAATAAATGGAACGGTGGAAAGTTGCATGGCAATATATCTCGGAATAGCTATGGAAATGCCATAATAGGTAGGTATGGTGGCTGTTTTGAGGAAGATATAAGGAGTCTTATGTGTGATAGAGCGTATCATATCACGGGGTTTGGATGCACCGGGGAAGTTTGCACCAACTTTCAAGGTGAGAAAGGGCAATGCACGGTACCGAAGAGGCTAGCAATGATGGAAGGGTGAGAGTGCGTATAATCCATGGGCTCAACATTAGTCATAAAGAACTCACATACTTATTGCAAAAATTTACAAGTCATCAAAACCAAGCACTACACGCTTGCTCCTAGGGGGATAGATTGGTAGGAAAAGACCATCGCTCGTCCCCGACCGCCACTCATAAGGAAAGCAATCAAAGAACACCCCATGCTTCAAATTTGTCACATAACCTTTACCATACGTGTTTGCTACGGGACTTGCCAACTTCAACACAAGTATTCATCAGTTTCACAATTACTCAACGAGCACACCTCTAATATTACCACCTTTATATCACAAAACAATCTATCAAGCATCCAACTTCTCTTAGCATTTAAAATTTATAACCAAAGTGAATTACCATGCTGTTCTAAAGGACTCTCAAAATGATATAAGTGAAGGATGATAGATCAATTATTTCTATAAAATAGAACCACCGCCGTGCTCGAACAGATATAAGCGAAGCACTAGAGCAAAAATTATCCAACTCAAAAGATATAAGTGAAGCACATCGAGTATTCTAATAAATTCCAATTCATGTGTGTCTCTCCCAAAAGGTGTGTACAGCAAGGATGATTGTGGTAAACTAAAAATTAAATACTCAAATCATACAAGACGCTCCAAGCAAAACACATATCATGTGGCGAATAAAAATATAGCTCCAAGTAAAGTTACCGATGGACGAAGACGAAAGAGGGGATGCCTTCCGAGGCATCCCCAAGCTAAGGCTTTTGGTTGTCCATGGATTATACCTTGGGGTGCCTTGGGAATCCCCAATATTAGGCTCTTGCCATTCCTTGTTCCATAGTCCATCAAATCTTTACCCAAAACTTGAGAACTTCACAACACAAAACATAAAAGAAAATCTTCGCAAGCTCCGTTAGTAAAAGAAAACAAACCAACACTTCAAGGTACTGTAATGAACTCATTATTTATTTATATTTTTGTTAATCCTACTGTATTTCAACTTTTCTATGGTTCATAAACTCTATTACTAGCCATAGATTCATCAAAATAAGCTAACAACACACAAAAAACAGAATCTGTCAAAAACAGAACGGTCTGTAGTAATCTGTAGGTTTCGAATACTTATGGAACCCCAAAAATTCTAAAATAAATTCCTGGATGAGAGGAATTTATCTATTAATCATCTGCAAAAATAATTAACTAGATATCACTCTCCAGTAAAAAATGGCAGCAAATATTGTGAGTGCTAAAGTTTCTGTTTTTCACAGCAAGATCGCAAAGACTTTCCCCAAGTCTTCCCAAAGGTTCTACTTGGCACAAACACTAATTAAAAGCATAAAATCACATATAAATAGAGGCTAGATGAATTATTTATTACTAAACAGAACAAAAAAGAAAGGAACAAAAATAAAATTGGGTTGCCTCCCAACAAGCGCTATCGTTTAACGCCCCTAGCTAGGCATTGCCAATTTCGATGATGCTTACATGAAAGACAAGAATTGAAGCACAAAGGGAGAATCATAAAACACGTGACAAGCACATCTATGTCTAACATACTTCCTATGCACAGGCAAATAAATTATCAAGGCAAGAAAAAACTAGCATATGCAAGGAAGCGGAAAGAAATAATAGCAATCTCAGCATAACGAGAGGTCATTTAGTAACATGAAAATTTCTACAACCATATTTCCATCTCTCATAATAATTACATGTGGGATCATGAAAAATTCAACAAAATAGCTATCACATAAAATATTTTCAACACGATCCACATGCATGCAAAGTTGACACTCTTCCAAAATAGTGGGATTAACATTAACTAAAGTCATGACCTCTCCAAATCCACTTTTATCAAAAATACCATAAGATTGAACATTCTCCAAATATGTGGGATCTAAAGTTGACACCCTTCCAAACCCAATTTCAATATTATTGGAAACACTATTATCAATCTCATATTCATCATGGGGCATAAATAAATTTTCAAGATCATAAGAAGAGTGACCCCAATCATGATCATTGCAACAAGTAGTATACATAGCAAAACTAGCATCCCCAAGCTTGAGGTTTTGCTTATTATTATGACAATTGTCATTAAGAGAATTTATAATAAAATCATTACAATCATGCTTTTCATCGAAGGAACTATTAAATATAGGTGCAATAGCAACGATCTCATGTTTAACATAAGGAACTATAGCAAACTCATCTTCATAAATATTGGCATCATGGCCACAAGAATAGCAAGCATCATGTTCACTTCAATCAAATCATCGGAATCATAATTATCTATATATTCATGCACATCATTATTTTGTTCAGAAGAAATGGTCATTCTTTCAATAAATTCTTTGACATAGACATTATGAGCATAGTTTTCATAGCAATAGTGAAGTATGTCAAAATTTTCAGATTCGTAGAGAGTAACATCATATTTTTCAGTCAAAGAAGCAAATTCATAAGCACCCTTAAAAGCCATAAATTCTTCAATTTGTACGATATTGTAGTAACTATAAACACCCTTTGCATAAGAAGATAAGATTTCATTATCGTTAAACTCACATAGGTAGGGGAGGTGTTTTTTAGGGTTCTTAGAGCAACAAGTAGAATCACAAATTTCACAAAGATTCCAAGCATAACACAACAATCCGTTTATTTGATCCCATAAGAGTCTCCCTTTTTCAGACAAACAATGACACACAAAATGAGCATGCTCATCTAAAGATTTCCCATCAAGTAGGGAAGTTGGGGTTTCAGCACGAGCGCATAAGGATCGAAGATGATCCAAGTAGAACACTTTAAGTGGATCCATATCAATAGATTTTTAGCAAGCAAAGATGCAAGAAAATAGAAGGCACATAGAAACACAAACAAAGATACATACAGGAAGAAGGCAAAGAAAAGGAAAAGGTGAAGTGGGGGAGAGGAGAACGAGAGGCAAATGGCAAATAATGTAATGTGAGGGATAAGAGTTTGTGATGGGTACTTGGTATGTCTTGACTTGTGCATAGACTCCCCGGCAACGGCGCCAGAAATCCTTCTTGCTACCCCTTGAGCATGCCTTGGTTTTCCCTTGAATAGGAAAGGGTAATGAAGCAAAGCAGTGTAAGTATTTCCCTTAGTTTTTTGAGAACCAAGGTATCAATCCAGTAGGAGACCACGCGCGAGTCACCTCGTACCTACACAAAAAATAAGAACCTCGCAACCAACGCGATAAAGGGGTTGTCAATCCCTTCACGGCCACTTGCAAGAGTGAAAACTGATAGAGATAATAATAATAAGATAAATATTTTTGGTATTTTAATGATAGAAATTGAAAGTAAAGATTGCAAAATAAAACAGATTGGAAACTTGTAAGATGGAAAGTAGACCCGGAGGCCATAGGTTTCACTAGTGGCTTCTCTCAAGATAGCATAAGTATTACGGTGGGTGAACAAATTACTGTCGAGCAATTGATGGAATTGAGCATAGTTATGAGAATATCTAGGTATGAACATGTATATAGGCATCACGTCCGTGACAAGTAGACCGACTCCTGCCTGCATCTACTACTATTACTCCACACATCGACCGCTATCCAGCATGCATCTAGAGTATTAAGTTCATAAGAACGGAGTACCGCTTTAAGCAAGATGACATAATGTAGAGGGATAAACTCTTGCAATATGATATAAACCCCATCTTTTTATCCTCGATGGCAACAATACAATACGTGTCGCTTCCCCTACTGTCACTGGGATCGAGCACCGCAAGATTGAACCCAAAGCTAAGCACTTCTCCCATTGCAAGAAAGATCAATCTAGTAGGCCAAACCAAACTGATAATTCGAAGAGACTTGCAAAGATAACCAATCATACATAAAAGAATTCAGAGAAGATTCAAATATTGTTCATAGATAATCTTGATCATAAACCCACAATTCATCGGATCTCGACAAACACACCGCAAAAGAAGATTACATCGAATAGATCTCCAAGAGAATCGAGGAGAACTTTGTATTGAGACACAAAGAGAGAGAAGAAGCCATCTAGCCAATAACCTTGGACCCGAAGGACAGAGGTAAACTACTCACACATCATCGGAGGTGCCATGGAGTTGATGTAGAGGCCCTCCGTGATTAATGCCCCCTCCGGCGGAGCTCCAAAAAAGGCCCCAAGATGGGATCTCTTGGGTACAGAAGGTTGCGGTGGTGGAAATAGGGTTTTGTGGTGCTCCTGGATGTTTTCGGGGTATGTGAACATATATAGGAGGAAGAAGTAGGTCGGTTGAGCCACAAGGGGCCCACGAGGGGGGAGGCACGCCCAGGGGGGTAGGCACACCCCTGCCTCTTAGCCACCTTGTTGGTTGCTTGATGTCCACTCCAAGTCCTCTGGATCACATTTGTTCCAAAAATCACGCTCCCAAAGGTTTCATTCCGTTTGGACTCCGTTCGATATTCCTTTTCTGTGAAACACTGAAATAGGCAAAAAAATAACAACTTGGGTTGGGCCTCCGGTTAATAGGTTAGTCCCAAAAATAATATAAAAGTGTAAAATAAAGCCCATTAACATCCAACAGATAATATAATAGCATGGAACAATAAAAAATTATAGATACGTTGGAGACGTATTAGGTATACATGAGGTTCAGGCGGAAACAATTGTCGAGGCCGTCGACTGGATTCGTGGATCTACCGACGGGCGCGTTCGTCGAGTGAATGTTGGAGATTCTCGAGACGTGCACGCTCAGCCAAGGTGGCCAGACGCGCAGCCTCCAAGGCATGAGCCTCGGAGGTCTCCCCAATGATGGGGGTGTGGAGCGCGTCCATGTTGCGATGATGCAGCTCGTCCCTCTGCTCCGAAGTGAAGGCTTTGGGATGATATTTGTCATGACCACGTGATGGGCCACCGCCGCCACCACGACGGAACCCAGGTGGGCTGCGCGGCGTGTCGACCATGAGGACTTCCGCCGCAGGGTCGCTGCTTTCGCACTCGAAAAGAGTCTCCGCGGAACCAATCGAATGGTCCATAGAGAGACTCGTTGGACTTGATTGTCGTGACTTGAGGGGTGGCTGTCTGTCGAGCTACCACATCCCTCACCCACCATTGAAGCTGTGACCGACCAGATCGCTTGTGGCGGCGTACAGCAGGGAGAGTGGATGACACGGCACCTGACTGATACTAGGTCGACGGCTGTCGCAGGAGTATGCCGCGAGCACTCGCTTGGAAGTGCGCCGCCCCACGGATGGGAAGGGCCTCGACGTCGAGGGGAGCCACTTGGAGCCAGGCGGAGTCGTCGGCGACGAAAATGAGCGCGCCAAGACGGATCTCGGGGCCCAAAGCCAAACCACCGCCGGAAACCATGTTGATGAAGATCGGAAAAACTACAACCTCACCGGAAGTCGCTAAGACGTCTGCCCCATGGTGGGCGCCAACTGTCGTGGGAGCAAGTCGGACAGTAAGAATAGGGGGTACGTAGGAGGAGGCAAGGTCCTAACTACAGCGAGGTTGTGCACGCAAGATTTATGAGTTCAGGCCCTTCTCAGAGGAAGTAATAGACCTACGTCTCGGTGCCCGGAGGCTTGGTCGACTGGATTATGCGTGAAAGTTATAGGGGGTGCGAACCCTTGTGCCAGAGGAGGGGGTGGCTTGTATAGAGTGCGCTAGCCCTCTCTAGCTCTCAGTTACACAGGGTTAAATGTAGGTTAAGACAGAGACGTTACTGATAACGCCTGCTATAATGACTATTAATGACCTTTAAGGCTACAGAGTGAACGCCTGACCGTTGCTATCCAGAGGAGGCTTTTAAACCTTCTATACTCCGAGTGGTTCTTGATATGGTCGAGTGACTGTATATTGGTCGATTGGAATTGGGGTATCCGAGTGAGATAGCTGGTTGAGTGGATTGCACTCCAAGGTGATTTCAGTTGGTGTCAATGACAGGCCTATGACCCTACACTAGGTGCATGTCATTGTCACATACCTCTTGCCTCCAAAAATACTCTGTAAAAGAAAGGCCTTACCAGCCGCTATCTGCTTCGCTTGATGGATCTCCTAGCGAGTGTTTTGGGACCCAACCCGCGCCGCCTGGGCATCATTGAGAGCCTTGGCGAGTTCGGTCCACTGTGTCGACACCTTCTCCTCCAAACCTTCGCACTTGTCAATGGCATCTTCAGCTCCTGCTCAACTTTGGCTACCCAAGCTTCATGTCGGCACCGGGCGGACTGTTCGGTCTCCAGTTCGTGAGCCGCTTTGTCAGCAGCTGCCTTATTCGCCTCTGCCTCCTTTTTGGCTTGGGCAAGGGCGCCTCTGAGGGTCTCGACCTTGGCCGCGCCAGCTATGCTCATAAGCAAAGCATTGTATGAGTTAATCTCTGAATATAGCTATCACTTATGACATACAACTAAACTCTTAACACTATACACATACCTTGCGTCTCATCGAACCGCTTATTAATGCAGTCGATTTCTTCACTGGCCACCTTAAGCTTCTGATTGAGTTCGGAAACCTCTGTGGCCTGGGCGGTTGCCGCCAATAGGGAAGCCTATTACAATAACAGATAAGTATGTTAGCTTTCCTGAATCTTATGTGGATCCTCTGTCCAGCCTCTTTTACACCAGACAGAGCCTCAGGGGATACTGTCTCTATACACGTATGTTCCTCTATATATGGAAAAGCATTTAGAGCATTACATCACATACCTCGAAGCCTGTCAGTAGGCTGGTAAAGGCTTCGTTCAATCCGCTCTTGGCAGACTGGATCTCCTCCACCACCACACCCATCAGGGTGCGGTGCTCCTCTATGTTGGAAGCACGTTGCAGTTCTTCCTCTAGAGCATTTGACGCCTCCGTATTAGTGGAGGTCGCCGCTGGAGCTGATGCTCCTCCCCCCTCCTTCATGGCGGTATGTTCACCTCATCCCGGAGCCATACGGGTCTGGCTGGGGCCCAGATTGATGGGGGTCCCCACCGTCGACTGTCATAGGGGTCGCCTCCCCTATGTCTTCGGCAACCGAGGTATTAACCTCGGGTGCCTTCTCAACATCCTTGTCCGCCCCTCAGCGGCTAGAAGAGGCCCTTTGGGATAACACCTCAGTGTCATCCATGGTGAAAGGAGAGGGGGCTTATGGCGGCGTCTTGCTCTCTGCCATCTCGGGTGGCAAGGTGTTCCCCTCCGATAACGGAGTGTTGGGGAGTTCATGGGGTGGGCTAAAAGGAACATAGCAAAATGACTTATATAACGGAAAGGGGAAAACCGATGATAGGCAGTAAGTGTCTGAAATACTTACGATTCAGCCAGGGGCCTCGCCCTGGGAGGCCTTTTGGGGACCAGTCCGGCGTCGGATTCCGAACTGTCCTGGAGGATCACCTTCCCCCTTTTGGGCGCCTCCCACTTTAGTCTTCGGAGGCTGCCCTCTTCTTCTTCCTCCCCTTCCAAGGGGAATTTATTTCCTCCTCCTCTTCTTATTCTTCTTCCTCATCTCCCTCATGGGATGGGAGGGCCTCGGTATCTCCGGACACTGTGTCCGAAGGACCCATGTGGCTAGGGCAGCCCATGGCCCCCCTGCCCTTCTTCTTCTTGGCCTTTCTCCCCAGCGCTTGGTACGGCACTGGGATTAGCATCTCCATTAGTTGGGAGTTGGCTCAATTTTCACACAGCGGTGCCAGACATTTGATCTGTTCCGCCTTCACCGTCTAGCCCTGTGCGGAAACAGGATAATGTAAATCTTCATCATCATCCAAAGCGTTAGCCATATAAGTCTTTGGAAAGGTTGTGCTTATCGCTGAGGCCGGGTTCTCGCTGTCGAGTCCGATATCTTCGGACTTCATTGGCCAACTCTTTTGGGCCTTGAAAAGTTGCTTCCACATGTGGGAGGCCCGGAGTTGGCAGGGAAGGACACGGCGGAAGAGAATCACATGGATCACGTTTGTGAGACCTGTATTTTTGCCCAAAACGGTTTGAAATGTTAAAGAGCCGGATGTGAGGCTTCGCTGAAAAAGTTGTTAGTAAAAGATAAGGGTTTCCTTTGGGTACTTTGCCTTCTTGGCTAAGGATTATATTAACAATACAGAGTCGGATACAGTTCCTCTATGCGGAGAATTATTCTGAAATGTTCATGGGAAGGAACCCACCATGAGACGGCGAAGACAATCTGCATGCCGAACACATCGTCATCGAAGACTCGTTCAGGGGCTACTAAGGGAGTCCAGGATTAAGGGGTCCTCGGGTGTCTGGACCGTTTAATATGGGTCGGACTGATGGGCCATGAAGATAAAGGCAGGAGACTTTTCCCCCGTGTCCGAGTAGGACTCCCATATACATGGAAGGCAAGCTTGGTGTATGGATATGTTATTTTCTTCCATTACAAACTGACTCTGTACAACCCTACGCTCCTCTGGTGTGTATGTAAACCGGAGGGTTTAGTCCGTAGAGGCTATCAGAATTCTCATAGGCTATATAGCTAGGGCTAAGCCATTACGATCTCCAGGTGGATCAATTCTTGTAACCCCTATACTTATCAAATACAATCAAGCAGGACGTAGGGATTTACCTCCATTAAGAGGGCCCGAACGTGGGTAAACATTGTGTCCCCCTTGTCCTTTCTTACCCTAAATCCTCAGACACATAGTTTGGGACCCCCTACCCGAGATCGGCCAGTTTTTGACATCGACACCTGGGAACGTCGAGGATGTCAGATGGTTGCCAAACAACCAAATTGACATTCGCCCACAAGAATGCAATGAGCATGCTTTCCTATTTGTCGATGATGGTGGAGCTGATAGTGAATGTACCATCAACACCAACCATCCCCGCCAGGACCTTCTTCATAGCAGGCACACCAACCTTGGATCTCTTGCTAGTGGAACTCTCTAGCAAGTCATCGACAGGTGTACTGCACTCCGCAGAGGCGTGCTTCCTGGATTCATTGCGGGTATCCTTGCTAGCTTTTCTCCCTTGCTTGTCTTCCTTGGCGGGGATTGCAGCTTACGCGGCCTCAGTAGTGATCGCATCCCGATACATCTTATCCACGCATATAATTGTGTCCTTCTTATCTAATAGGATAGAAATAACCCCCATTGGTCCTGGCATCTTCAAGGTGTTGTAGGCATAGTGGCATGTTGCCATGAACTTTGCCATAGCAGGTGGTCCAAGTATCCCATTTTACTGCAAAGGAAGCTTAACCACGTCGAACACAATCTTCTCAGTCTGGTAGTTCAATTATCCTCCAAATGTCACTAGCAGTGTGATCTTCCCAGTCGGTGCAACAAAACCTGGGTTCGTTGCCCAGACTATGCATAGGCCCGAAGACGAGATTACAACATCCAAGATCAGACCAAGTACCAAAGACCAGTCCTTTGAAGGACCAAAGTGCAGATCAAGAAGAACAAGTAGAGCCAGAGAAGCAAGATATCACTAAGGTAAAAACCTCCCTTGCCGAGCAGGCGAGCCTGGCGAGGTCGGGGTTACCCCGAAAGCAAGGCTCCAGATTGTCCCGGTAGGCCTACCGGGGATTGCGGAGGCAAACTACTCCACCACACAAGTCTGTTATTCGTGCTGCAGCTGCAAGATTTTGGACTGGAGTACGGTATACCTGAGGTTCAGGCGTAAACAATTTTCGAGGCCATCGACTGGATTCGGGGATCTACAAACGAGCGCACTCATCGAGTGAATGTTGGAGATTCTCCAGACGTGCGCGCTCAGCCAAGGTGGCCAGATGCACGGCCTCCAAGGCCCAAGCCTCGGAGGTCTCCCCAATGATGGGGGTGTGGAGAGCCTCCATGTTGCGACGATGCAGCTCGTCCCTCTGCTCCGAAGTGAGGGCTTCGGGATGATATTCGCTGTGACCATGCGATGGGCCACTGCTGCCACCGCGATGGAACCCAGGTAGGCTACACGGTGTGTCGACCATGAGGACTTCCACCGTAGGGTTGCTGCTTCCGCGCTCGAAAAGAGTCTCCGCGGAACCAGTCGAATGGTCCATAGAGAGATTCGTCGGGCTCGATTGCCGCGACTAGAGGGGTGGCTGTCTGTCGAGCCACCACGTGCCTCACCCACTTTTAAGCCGCGACTGACCGGATCGCTTGCGGTGGCGTACAACGAGGAGAGTGGATGACGCGGTAGCTGACCGATACTGGGTCGACGGCTGCCACAGGAGGATGCCGCGGGCACTCTCTCGGAAGTGCGCCGCCCCGCGGATGGGAAGGGCCTCGACGTTGAGGTGGGCCTCTTGGATCCAGGCGGAGTCATCGGCGATGAAAATGAGCGCGCCGAGACGGATATTGTGGCCCAAAGCCAAACCACCGCCCGGAACCATGTTGATGAAGATCGGAAAAACTGCAACCTCACCGGAAGTCGCTAAGACGCCTGCCCCATGGTGGGCGCCAACTGTCGTGGGAGCAACTCGGACAGTCAGAATAGGGGGTACGTAGGAGGAGGCAAGGTCCTAACTACGGCGAGGTTGTGCACACAAGATTTATGAGTTCCGGCCCTTCTCGGAGGAAGTAATAGACCTACGTCTCGGTGCCCGGAGGCTTGGTCAACTGGATTATGCGTGAAAGTTATAGGGGGTGCGAACCCTTGTGCTAGAGGAGGGGGTGGCTTGTATAGAGTGCGCCAGCCCTCTCCAGCCCTCAGTTACACATGGTTAAATGTAGGTTAAGACATAGGCGTTACTGATAATGCCTGCTATAATGACTATTAATGACCTTTAAGGCTACGGAGTGAACGCCTGACCGTTGCTATCCAGAGGAGGCTTTTAAACCTTCTATACTCCGAGTCGTTCTTGATACGTCTCCGTTGCATCTACTTATCCAAACACTTTTGCCCTTGTTTTGGACTCTAACTTGTATGATTTGAATGGAACTAACCCGGAGTGACGCTGTTTTCACCAGAATTACCATGATGTTGTTTTATGTGCAGAAAACAAAAGTTCTCGGAATGACCTGAAACTCCACGGGATATCTTACAATAAATAATAAAAAATCCTCGCCAAAGATGAAGACCAGGGGGCCCACACCCTTCTCATGAGGGTGGCAGGCGGCCCCACCCCCAAGGGCACACCCCCCTACCTCGTGGGCTCCCTGGAGACCCCCCGACTCCAACTCCAACTCTATATAACTGCTTTCGGGGAGAGAAAAATCAGCGAGAAGAAATAATCGTCTTTTACGATACGGAGCCGCCGCCAAGCCCTAAAACCTCTCAGGAGGGCTGATCTGGAGTCCGTTCGGGGCTCCGGAGAGGGGGATTCGTCGCCGTCATCATCATCAACCATCCTCCATCACCAATTTCATGATGCTCACCGCCGTGCGTGAGTAATTCCATCATAGGCTTGCTGGGCGGTGATGGGTTGGATGAGATTTGACATGTAATCGAGTTAGTTTTGTTAGGGTTTGGTCCCTAGTATCCACTATGTTTTGAGATTGATGTTGCTATGACTTTGCTATTCTTAATGCTTGTCACCTATTATGTGTTATGATCCGTTAACCCCGAAGTGACAATAATCAGGATACTTACCGGTGATGACCGTAGTTTGAGGTGTTCATGTATTCACTATGTGCTAATGCTTTGTTCTCGTTCTCTATTAAAAGGAGGCCTTAATATCCCTTAGTTTCCATTAGGACCCCACTGCCACGGGAGGGTAGGACAAAAGATGTCATGCAAGTTCTTTTCCATAAGCATGTATGACTATATTCGGAATACATGCCTACATTACATTGACGAATTGGAGCTAGTTCTGTGTCACCCTATGTTATGACTGTTACATGATGAACCGCATCCGGCATAATTATCCATCATTGATCTGATGCCTACGGACTTTCCATATACTGGTTTACGCTTATTTACTTTCCCATTGCTATTGTTACAATCACTACAAAATACCAAAAATATTACTTTGCTTTCATTACTCTTTTGTTACCGTTACCATCACTATCATATTACTTTGCTACTAAACACTTTGCTGTAGATACTAAGTTTCCAGGTGTGGTGAATTGACAACTCAGCTGCTAATACTTGAGAATATTCTTTGGCTCCCCTTGTGTCGAATCAATAAATTTGGGTTGAATACTCTACCCTCGAAAGCTGTTGCGATCCCCTATACTTGTGGGTTATCAAGACTAATTTTTGGCGCCGTTGCCGGGGAGCATAGCTCTATTCTTTGAGTCACTTGGGATTTATATCTGCTGGACACTATGAAGAATTTGAAAGACGCTAAGACAACAATTTATCCCTCAACTACGAGGGGAGAGATTACCTGGATAGTTGTGCTGGTTCTCTTTTCAGGGAAAGAACAACGAATGAAGCTGAAATCTTATTGAATAATATGATAACAAATGAAAATAATTGGGCACTTCCTGAGCCAGCTCTTGCTCCAATTCCTGAGCCTATTCCTAAACCAACTCCGAAGAAGAGGGGTATTCTATTTCTTAGTCCTGAAGATATGCAAGAGGTGGAGAAATCTATGAAAGAAAAAGGTATTAAAGTTGAAGATGTTAAGAATTTACCTCCTATTGAAGAAATACATGGTTTTAATTTACCGCCTGTTGAAGAAACATATGTTCTTAATCCTTTATTTATTGAAGAATCTCCAGACCCCGATAACCTGACATAGGTAGTAAAGGTAAATTCTTTCTATAGATATGATAAAGCTGAAATCCCTCCTGCTAAGATTGCTAGTCAATGCTTGGATGAGTTTGATAATTTTATGTGTAAGCAAGAAGACTTCAATGCTTATTTTGGTAGACAATTAAAACAAGATGCTGATATGATTAAATACTTGGGTGATTATATGGCTAATATTAGAGGTGAACTTAAACTTGTTAGCAAACATGCTTCTATGGTTACCACTCAAGTAGAACAAGTACTTAAAGCTCAAAAGGAATTGCGCAATGAGATGAATAGTAAGAAAATGGTTATGCTGTTAAAGTGGCTACTAGAACTGGTAGAATGACTCAGGAACCTTTGTATCCTGAAGGTCACCCTAAGAGAATTGAGCAAGATTCTCAGAGAAATAATATTGATGCACCTAGTTCTTCTAAAAAGAAGAAAAGGAAAAATGATATAACTGCGCAAACTTCTAATGAACCTATTGCTGAACCACCTGATAATCCAAATGATATTTCTATTTCTGATGCTGAAACTCAATCTGGCAATGAACATGAACCTAATGAAAATGTTAATGATGATGTTCATAATGATGCTCAACCTAGTAATGATAATGATGTAGAAATTGAACCAGTTGATCTTGATAACCCACAATCAAAGAATCAACGTTATGATAAGAAAGACTTTGTTGCTAGGAAACATGGTAAAGAAAGAGAGTCTTGGGTTTAGAAACCCATGCCTTTTCCTCCCAAACCATCCAAGAAAAAGGATGATGAGAATTTTGAGCGCTTTACTGAAATGATTAGACCTATATTTTTGCGTATGCAATTGACTGATATGCTCAAAACAAATCCTTATGCTAAGTATATGAAAGATATTATTCTAAATAAAAGAAAGATACCAGAAGCTGAAATTTCCACCATGCTTGCTAATTATACTTTTAAGGGTGGAATACCAAAGAAACTTGGAGATCCAGGAGTACCTACTATACCATGCTCCATTAAAAGAAACTATGTTAAAATTGCTTTATGTGATCTTGGAGCCAGTGTTATGCCTCTCTCTTTATATCGTAGACTTGATTTGAATAAGTTGACACCTACTGAAATATCTTTGCAAATGGCTGATAAATCAACTGCTATACCTGTCGGTATTTGTGAGGATGTGCCTATTGTGGTTGCAAACGTTACTATTTTAACGGACTTTGTTATTCTTGATATTCCCGAGGATGAAAGTATGTCTATTATTCTTGGAAGACCTTTTCTTAATACTGCAGGGGCTGTTATTGATTGCAACAAAGGCAATGTCACTTTTCATGTTAATGGTAATGAGCATACATTACACTTTCCAAGGAAACAACCTCAAGTTCATAGTATCAATTCTATCGGAAAAACTCCATCGATTATATTTGGAGGTTTTGAATTTCCTCTTCCTACTGTCAAGAAGAAATATGATATACTTTATTGGGGATGTGCATATCCCCGTTGAGGTAACCTAGTGTTATTCGAAATTTCTCCGGTTTCATGCTAATCGGAATGAGTTTGTTAACAAGACTTGATCAACCTTGTTAGTGGATTCCTTTTGACGAGCATGAGATGGATGAAACTAGAAGCACAACCCTCTGTACCCTATCTATACTTTCTGTTATTTAGTTGAAATAAAATAAAAATAAATAATTTTCTGTCTGTTATCTAATTATCCGTGCAATATAAAAATACCTCGAAAATAAAAGTTCTCCAAATGCCCTGAAAATTAAATATGATTTTTTATAGAATATTTGAGGATTTATGGAACAAAGAACACACCAGGGGGGCCAACCACCTTGCCACGAGGGTAGAGGGCGCGCCCACCCCCCTAGGGCGTGCCCCCTGCCTCATGGGCCAACGGTGGCCCTCCTACACTTATTCCTGCACCCATCCTCTTCTTCTTCCTCACACAAACACGAAAAACCAGCTCAAACCTGAGTCCAAGCTCATTTTGCTGCCATTTTCGATCTCCTTGCTCAAAGCACCTCTCACAAAACTGCTTGGGGAGATTGTTCGTTGGTATGTGACTCCTCCATTGGTCCAATTAGTTTTTTGTTCTAGTGCTTTATTCATTGCAAATTTTTGCTGCTTAGGTGACCCTGTTCTTGAGCTTGCATGTCAAATTTATATGGTCAAAAGTAGTTTTGATGCATGATATAGGCCCTAGGCACTTGTAGGAGTAGTTGCTATCAATATTATTGAGTTTGGTTTACTTTTATTTTGAAGTTACTAAAAATTTCAGAATTTTTCAGAAAATGATGAGGAGATTATTGAGGGGCTCATCAAGCCAAAGCTCGAAGGAAAAGGCACCAAAGCCTAAGTATAATTTGCGGCGCACCGCGGAGGTTCGGGCGTGTGAATGGCCCTCCGAGGATTTCTTGAGATCAGCCGGGATTTATGAAGATTTTCATGAGTTGGCTCATAATGCAGGCCTCACCGCTTTCCTCCACGACCAATGCGATCAGTATCTCTTACTCACAAATCCCTTTGTGCAAAACTTTCATTTTCATTCTAGGAACTCACCACCTACAGTGGAGTTTCATTTATATGATGAGCATAAGGAGATGTCACTTTATGATTTCTGTCGGATTTTTTTAGTCCCTTTTGGGGGAAAGACAGAAGAACCACATCATGATGATGTGGAGGGATTTATTAATACTATCACTGTAGGGGAAACAAGGAAGGTTTCCGATGCATAAATCACTAGCATACATTTTCCTGTTTTACGTTACTTTGCATTATTTGCTAGTCGTTGCTTAATTGGACGCGGAAACTATGGAAACCTTGGTATCCCTGATAAAATTATTCTGCTCCAAGGTTTATACAGTGATAACACTTTTAGTATGGGCGGCATTATTGCTAGATGATTAAGTATGAACCGTGCTAAGGGTCCCATCTTTGGAGGCATCTATGCTACATGCCTAGCTGCACATTTTAACATACCTATTAGGCATGCTGAGAAGGAAGAAAAAGTGATGCCTCGTGTTTATTTAGATTATAAAAGTATGGTGGCACATGATTTCATTGTTAAGAATAGGGCAGGAGAGCTTAAATATCAATTGTTCTTTAATAAACATCATCCTGAGACGATTACCTTGCCTGCTCCTGGCTTTGTTTGATTTGACTGTAGGCAAGTACCTTGTTCCGTTGACGGCTATCCACGCGTACCGGAACTCTGCACCAGCCGAGGAGCCAGAACCGGAACCACAATTTGATCCTTCACGACAGTCTAACTATCAGTGGGATCCGGAGATGATTGCCAGCCAGTGGCAATCGGAGCCTTCTTCTTCCTCATCACAGTACGACCCCAACAACTATTATTATGGATATCAGCCAGGCCAGCCGTGGCCATAGACCAACTTAAGCCAAAAGCCTAAGCTTGGGGGAGTATGTATTTCTCACCGACATTACATTTATGTTCACACACACTCATTGTTAGATGTCGGTGCTCATACTTTTTCATTGTATCATCCATGCTAGTTTATTTTCTTTTATGCTTTCTTCTTGTGTGTTTAATAAACCTTAAGAAAACCAAAAAAAATAGTTGTAGCTTTTAATTATTTACTTTCCATGCTTGTAGTAGTACTTAAAACGAAAACCCAAAAATATTTCCTGTTCTTCTTTTGCTTGTTGGGAGCTTTCCCGTGTAAATTGTTTTGTTTCTTTTCTTTTTTTGGGGGGTCAATAGGAGAAGACCATGATTAAATTGTTGAAGTGGCTCTTATATGCTTTATTGTTGATTTAACCAAGAGCCCATATTGCTTTGTCTTCTCATGTTTATTGAATGCTCGCAGATTCCAGCTTAGTCCAATGCACGTGCACTCTTATTATTATTCACATTGTTCGGTCGTGCAAGTGAAAGGCAATTATGATGATATATGATGGACTGACTGAGATGAGACAAGCTGGTACGAACTTGACCTCTTTTGTTTTTGTAAATATGATGAGTTCATCATTCTTGATTCAGCTTGTTATGAATAAACATGTTTGCAATGACGATTAGAGATCATAGTTGCTTGTGCCATGCTTGATTAGCTATGAGTTATAATGGTTTACCTTGCGTGCCAACATGCTATTAAAATGGTTATGATGTGGTATGATAGGGTGGTATCCTCCTCTAAATGATTTAAGTGACTTGACTTGGCACATGTTCACGCATGTAGTTGAAACAAATCAACATAGCCTTCACAATATTTATGTTGATGGTGGATTATATCCTACTCATGCTTGCATCCAATGTTTATTAATTTTAATGCATGTACATGGCTGTTATCGCTCTCTAGTTGGTCGCTTCCCAGTCTTTTGCTAGCCTTCACCTGTACTAAGCGGGAATACTGCTTGTGCATCCAAACTCCTTAAACCCCAAGTTATTCCACATGAGTCCACTATACCTTCCTATATGCGGTATCTACCTGCCGTTCCAAGTAAATTTGTATATGCCAAACTCGAAACCTTCAAATAATCATCCTGTTTTGTATGCTCGAATAGCTCATGCATCAACTAGGGTTGTCTGTATCTTCCATGTTAGGTGGGTTATTCTCAGGAGGAGTGGACTCCGCTCCTCACTCACGAGATAAATGGCTGGTCACCGGGATGCCCAGTCCCATGCTTTATGCAAACTAAATCAAAATAATTGCAAACAAAACTCCCCCTGGGACCTGATGTATGTTGGAGTCACTCGTTGTTTCGAGCAAGCCATGGATTGATGTTTGTTGGTGGAGGGGGAGTATAAACTTTACCAGTCTGTTTGGGAACCGCCTATAATGTGTGTAGCATGGAAGATATCGCCATCTCTTGGTGTTATGTTGACAATGAAAGTATACCGCTCAAAATGTTATTCACCTCTATTTCAAAACCGAGCTCTGGCACCTCTACAAATCCCAGCTTCCCTCTGTGAAGGGCCTATCTATTTACTTTTATATTGAGTCTTCACCCTCTTATTAAAAAGCACTAGTTGGAGAGCACTGCTATCATTTGCATTCATTACTGTTAATTTATATTGGGTGTGACTATGATTGGATCTCTTTTACCATGAATTACAATGTCTAGTCAGTCCTTGATCTTTAAAGGTGCTCTGCATTTATGTTTTGCGGTCTCAGAAAGAGCTAGCGAGATACCATCTTGTTATATCATATTATGCTTGTTTTGAGAAAGTATTGTCATCCGAGATTTATTATTATGGCTTGCTAGTTGATTATGCTATTGATATGGGTAATCATGAGACCTGAGAATTATTGCAAATGTGGTTAGTTATAATCTTTGCTGAAAACTTGAATGCTAGCTTGACATATTTACAACAACAAGAGCAAACAAAGTTTGTAAAAGTTTTTCTTTATTTCTTCCAGTTTGTCAACTGAATTGCTTGAGGACAAGCAAGGGTTTAAGCTTGGGGGAGTTGATACATCTCCGACGTATCTACTTTTCCAAACACTTTTGCCCTTGTTTTGGACTCTAACTTGTATGATTTGAATGGAACTAACCCGGACTGACGCTGTTTTCAGCAGAATTGCCATGATGTTGTTTTATGTGCAGAAAACAAAAGTTCTCGGAATGACCTGAAACTCCATGGGATATCTTACAATAAATAATAAAAAATCCTCGCCAAAGATGAAGACCAGGGGGCCCACACCCTTCTCACGAGGG
>NC_041392.1:354771841-354827319 GCF_002162155.2 Triticum dicoccoides
GTGGCCCCCCTGGAGACCCCCGAATCCAACTCCAACTCTAAATAAATGCTTTTGGGGAGGAAAAAATCAGGGAGAAGAAATCATCGCGTTTTACGATACGGAGCCGCCGCCAAGCCCTAAAACCTCTCGGGAGGGTTGATCTGGAGTCCGTTCGGGGCTCTGGAGAGGGGGAATCGTCGTCGTCATCATCATCAACCATCCTCCATCACCAATTTCATGATGCTCGCTGCCGTGCGTGAGTAATTCCATCGTAGGCTTGCTGGACGGTGATGGGTTGGATGAGATTTATCATGTAATCAAGTTAGTTTTGTTAGGGTTTGATCCCTAGTATCCACTATGTTCTGAGATTGACGTTGCTATGACTTTGCTATGCTTAATGCTTGTCACTAGGGCCCGAGTGCCATGATTTCAGATCTGAACCTATTATGTTTTCATCAATATATGAGAGTTCTAGATCCTATCCTGCAAGTCTATAGTCACCTATTATGTGTTATGATCTGTTAACCCCGAAGTGACAATAATCGGGATACTTACCGGTCATGACTGTAGTTTGAGGAGTTCATGTATTCTCTATGTGCTAATACTTTGTTCCGGTTCTCTATTAAAAGGATGCCTTAATATCCCTTAGTTTCCATTTGGACCGCGCTGCCACGGGAGGGTAGGACGAAAGATGCCATGCAAGTTCTTTTCCATAAGCACATAAGACTATATTCGGAATACATGCCTACATTTTATTGAGGAATTGGAGCTAGTTTTGTGTCACCCTATGTTACGACTATTACATGATGAACCGCATACGACATAATTATCAATCATTGATCCGATGCCTACGAGCTTTCCATATACTGGTTTACGCTTATTTACTTTCCCCTTGCTATTGTTACAATCACTACAAAATACCAAAAATATTACTTTGCTTTCATTACTCTTTTGTTACCGTTACCATCACTATCATATTACTTTGCTACTAAACACTTTGTTGCAGATACTAAGTTTCCAGGTGTGGTTGAATTGACAACTCAGCTGCTAATACTTGAGAATATTCTTTGGCTCCCCTTGTGTCGAATCAATAAATTTGGGTTGAATACTCTACCCTCGAAAGCTGTTGCGATCCCCTATACTTGTGGGTTATCAGTTCTTGATATGGTCGAGTGACTGTATATTGGTCGATTGGAATTGGGATATCCGAGTGAGATAGCTAGTCGAGTGGATTGCACTCCAAGGTGATTTCAGTCGATATCTGTTGTTGTACTTTGAATGTTCTTGACTCTAGGGCAGTGTCCTTGAGTAGGGTGTCAAGGATAGGCCTATGACCCTACCCTAGGTGCATATCATCATCACATACCTCTGACCTCCAAAAATACTCTGTACAAGAAAGGCCTTACCGGCTGCTATCTCCTTCGCTCGATGGATCTCCTCGCGAGTGTTTCGGCACCCAACCCGCGCCGCCTGGGCATCATTGAGAGCCTTGGCGAGTTCGGTCGACTACACCGACACCTTCTCCTCCAAACCTTCGCACTTGCCAATGGCATCTTTCAGCTCCTGCTCAACTTTGGCTACCCGAGCTTCATGTCGGTGGCGGGCGGACTGTTCGGTCTCCAGTTCGGGAGGCGCTTTTTCAGCAGCTTCCTTACTCGTCTCCGTCTCCTTTTTGGCCTAGGCAAGGGCGCCTCTGAGGGTCTCGACCTCGGCTGCGCCAACTATACTCATAATCAAAGCATTATATGAGTTAATCTCTAAATATAGCTATCACGTACGACATACAACTAAACTCTTAACACTATACACATACCTTGTGTCTCATCGAACCGCTTATTAATGTGGTCGATTTCTTCACTGGCCACCTTAAGCTTCTGATTGAGTTCGGAAACCTCTGTGGCCTGGGCGGTTGCCGCCAACAGGGAAGCCTGTTACAATAATAGATAAGTATGTTAGCTTTCCTGAATATTATGTGGATCCTCTG
This sequence comes from Triticum dicoccoides, assembly GCF_002162155.2. Taxonomy (NCBI): domain Eukaryota; kingdom Viridiplantae; phylum Streptophyta; class Magnoliopsida; order Poales; family Poaceae; genus Triticum; species Triticum dicoccoides. The sequence goes on from NC_041392.1 coordinate 354,773,805, forward strand.
TCCAGCCTCTTTTACACCGGACAGAGCCTCAGGGGCTACTGTCTGTATACACGTATATTCCTCTATATATGGAAAAGAATTTAGAGAATTACATCACATACCATGAAGCCTGTCAGTAGGCTGGTAAAGGCTTCGTTCAATCCGCTCTTGGCATACTAGATCTTCTCCACCACCACACCCGTCGGGGTGTGGTGCTCCTCTATGATGGAAGCACGTTGCAGTGCTTCCTCTAGAGCGTTCGGCGCCTCCGTATTAGTGGAGGTTGCCGCTGTAGCTGATGCTCCTCCCCCCTTCATGGGGGGCTGTTCACCTCATCCCGGAGCCATACGAGTCTCCGGAATAAGGTATGGCTGGGGCCCAGATTGATGGGGGTCCCCACCGTCGGCTGTCATAGGGGTCTCCTCCTCTATGTCTTCGGCAACCGAGGTATTAATCCCGGGTGCCTTATCAACATCCTTGTCCACCCCTCAGTGGCTAGGAGTGGCCCTTTGGGATAACACCTCAGTCTCATCCATGGTGATAGGAGAGGGGGCTCATGGCGGCATCTTCCTCTCTGCCATCTCGAGCGGAAAGGACTTCCCCTTCGATAACAGAGTGTTGGGGAGTTCGCGGGGTGGGCTAAAAGTCACATAGCAAAATGGCTTATATAACGGAAAGGGGAAACCGATGATAGGCAATAAGTGTCTGAAATACTTACGATACGACTAGGGACTTCGCCCTGGGAGGCTTTTGGGGGACCAGTTCAACATCGGATTCCGAACTGTCCTGGAGAATCACCTTCCCCCTTTTGGGCCCCTCCCTCTTTTGGTCTTCGGAGGTCGCCCTCTTCTTCTTCCTCCCCTTCCGAGGGGAATTACTTTCCTCCTCCTCCTCTTCTTATTCTTCTTCCTCATCTACCTTGTGGGATGAGAGGGCCTCGGTATCTCCAGACACTTTCTCTGAAGTACCCATGTGGTCGGGGCCGCCCATGGCCTCCCTGCCCTTGTTCTTCTTGGCCTTTCTCCCCGGCGCTTGGTACAGCGCTGGGATTAGCATCTCCATTAGTTGGGAGTTTGCTGGATTCTCCAGAAGTGGCGCCAGACAGTTGATCCGTTCCGCCTTCACCGTCCAGCCCTGTGTGGAAAGAGGATAATGTAAATCTTCATCATCATCCAAAGCGTTAGCCAAATAAGTCTTCGGAAAGGTTGTGCTTATCGCTGAGGCCGGGTTCTCGCTGTTGAGTCCAATATCTTCGGTTTTCATCGACCAACTCTTTTAGGCCTTGAAAAGCTGGTTCCACATGGGGGAGGCCCAGAGTTGGAAGGGAAGGACACGGCGGAAGAGCGTCACCTGGATCACATTTGTGAGACCTGTATTTTTGCCCAAAACGGTTTAAAATGTTAAAGAGCCGGATGTGACGCTTCGCTGAAAAAGTTGTTAGTAAAAGATAAGGGTTTCCTTTGGGTACTCTGCCTTCTTGGCTAAGGGTTATATTAACAACACAAAGCCGTATACAATTCCTCTTTGCGGAGAATTATTCTAAAATGTTCATGGGAAGGAACACGCCTTGAGACATCAAAGACAATCTGCATGCCGAACACATCGTCATCGAAGACTCGTTCAGGGGCTACTAAGGGAGTCCAGGATTAAGGGGTCCTCGGGTGTCCAGACCGTTTAATATGGGCCGGACTGATGGGCCGTGAAGATAAAGGCAGGAGACTTTTCCCCCGTGTCCGGGTAGGACTCCCATATGTGTGGAAGGCAAGCTTGGTGTACGGATATGTTACTTCCTTCCTTTACAAACTGACTGTGTACAACCCTATGCCCCTCTGGTGTGTATATAAACCAGAGGGTTTAGTTCGTAGAGGCCATCAGAATTCTCATAGGCTATACAGCTAGGGCTAAGCCATAACGATCTCAAGGTAGATCAACTCTTGTATCCCCTATACTCATCAAATAAAATCAAGCAGGACGTAGGGTTTTACCTCCATTAAGAGGGCCCGAACGTGGGTAAACATTGTGTCCCCCTTGTCCTTCGTTACCCTTGATCCTCAGACACATAGTTCGGGACCCCCTACCCAAGATCGGCTAGTTTTGACACCAACACCTCGGAACGCCGAGGATGTCGGATGGTTGCCAAGCAACCAAATCGACATTAGCCCGCAAGAACGCAACGAGCGTGCTTTCCTATTTGTCGACGAGGGTGGAGCTGATAGTGAATGTACCATCAACACCAACCAGCCCCGCCGGGACCTTCTTCACAGTAGGCGCAACAACCTTGAATCTCTTGCTAGTGGAACTCTATAGCAAGTCATCGACAGGTGTACTGCACTTCGCAGAGGCACGCTTCCTGGATTCATTGCTGGTATCCTTGCTAGCTTTTCTCCCTTGCTTGTCTTCCTTGGAGGGGATTGCGGCTTACGCGGCCTCGGCAGTGATCGCATCCTGGTACATCTCATCCACACATATAATGGTGTCCTTCTTGTCTGACAGGATAGAAATAACGCCCATTGGTCCTGGCATCTTCAAGGTGTTGTAGGCATAGTGGCATGCCTCCATGAACTTTGCCATAGCAGGTGGTCCAAGTATCCCATTGTACGACAAAGGAAGCTCGACCACGTCGAACACAATCTTCTCAGTCTGGTAGTTCTTTGCCCAGACTGTGCATAGGCCCGAAGACGGGATTACAACATCCAAGATCAGACCAAGTACCAAAGACCAGTCCTTTGAAGTACCAAAGTGAAGATCAAGAAGAACATGTCCAGCCATAGAAGCAAGATATCACTAAGGGAAAAACCTCCCTTGCCGAGCAGGCGAGCCTAGCGAGGTCGGAGTTATCCCGAAAGCAAGCCTCCAGATCGGCCCGGTAGGCCTACCAGGGATTGCGGAGGCAAACTACTCCATCGCACCACCTGACAGCAACGCAAGTCATCGATCGGTGCGGCGTCAAAGCACCTAAGTGACTAAGCGGCTGCTTCCTGCCACATGGCAGCAACTTCCTACAGAAAACACCTCCATATGACACCCGTCTTGAGACGTGTCAAGCAAGCAGGCGCGATGCTGGCAAAATTGCCCGGCAAGGCCTATCGGGCACGCTGTGATGTGACACTGAGCGATGCATTTAATGTGCTCTATCCGCCTGCAGAGTTAGATATGATAGCACTATTTGCTATCTAATCAGTATGTAAAAGATAGATTTGCCACTGTTGTGAGCCCTTTATCTATAAAAGGAGGCTCATGGCAACCGTGGAAAGGATTTGGACCTCCACACATTCATACGCGCGTAGCCAGTCTCGCCCCAAGGCAACCTTGCTGGGCAAGAGCATTGCGTTCTCCACCATTATCCACCATCAATCCACCAAAGCAGGATTAGGGTTTTACCCCTCGCGGCGGCCCGAACCTGGGTAAAACTGCCCTTGTGATCTCTGTCGTGCTGTGTTACACTTCTCCGCTCTTTGTTCAACGTGCCCTTCCCCCTGCCAAACCAAAATGGGCACATGGCCCCATAGGTGTTTGTAGTTTCCCATGATATATTTGGCGCGCCAGGTAAGGGAATCACTTGCGCGAACCCGAGAGCATAAGGAGCACATCAACTTTGTCGCCATTTTCATTATTGACGACTCCATCAACTATGGCGCCCAAGAAGAAGTCTGGTGCCACAGCTCACCCGTCCACCTCGAAGGACCTGCCACCCGCAACCACCGACGTCGTGGGGACTACGGGGGCACACGAGGTTGTGGACACTGTGGGGGACAAGGTCAACGCAGGCGGCATTGTCACCACCTCCCCTGCGACTGAAGCAGGAGAGGAAGACACCGGAGAAGCACAACACCAACAACATCCTAGTGACCACGCTCCGCGAGGTACAGGTAGAGAGATAATTCCTTCTATGCCTCCCTACCTAGCCGAGGGGCATAATCACATTGGTGACGCTCGCCCAAAGGCGAATCAGAACCTCTGGCCGCCCCCACTGCAGGCGCGGTCGCAGGACATGCACCCCCCCTGGAGCAAACTGGCCCAACCAATGCTCTGAACGGGATCATAGGCCCACACGCGCCACGACCTCGTCACCATGGCATCCAAGTGACTGGCTCCCGACGTCGGGAGCCCGACGCCGCCACTGCCGGCACCGTCAGGAGCCGAGCGATGTTGCAGTCTACATCATCCTCACCTATGCCAAGCACCTCTTCAGAGGCCATGGCGCGGTCCCAGTTACTACTGAGGTTTCCGCCGGCAGATGATCAGATGGATAAGTGGAGAGCCACCATTCAGAGCCTAATTGGGTTTGCTGAGGCTGGAGGTTCAGAGCGAGCTGGCCCGCTACGACCTCCACAGACGACAAAGGCTGCCCATGCCGCTGGCCGTACGAAAGGGGTCACCCGAGCAGTGTAATCCCCGCCGCGGCAACCAGCACGAGGGCCAGGTGACCAAGAGCTTGATGATGTCACGATGGCTTTGTCTGATCCTCGAGCACGTCAAGGCCGACGGCAAGCCCTAGAGGAATGGCAGATGGAGGGTACACACATCACCATCGGGCAACACCGCGACAACCACCGCTAGTCCAGTGGGCATGATGGCCCTAATGTCGACAAGCCTGCGCTCGGCGGAGGCGGGTACCTTCCTTAAAAGGCTAGGTGCCTTGCCATCACCCATGAGTTGCAGCAAGTCCGATGGCCGTCCGCTCACACATTCAAGCCAGAGATACCAGAGAAGTACGACGGGAGGCTAAACCCGGCAGATTTCTTGAGCATCTACACCATCGTTGTTCAAGCTGTTGGGGGAAGAGATGAGAATGTTTTTGCCAACTACTTCCCTTTGCCAATCAAGCCAAACGTGAGGTCTTGGCTGATGCACCTACCGGAGAAATCCATCTCGACCTGGGACTGACATGTGCCATGAGTTCGTTGGCGCCTTCACGGGCGGCCAAGCGATCTATAGCTTCTCCCACAGAAGGAAGGAGAGACTCTATGGAAGTACATGCAGAGGTTTAGCCGAGTCCGTAGAAATATTCCAGATATCCACCCGGCAGCTCTGATAGTTGTGTTCCAGTCCAACATGTGAAACCGTTGAATACGCTCCAAGATGAACGTTCGGTTTCCCAAGACTATGAAGGACCTTTACACCTTGGTGGAAAGGTGTGCTCGGGTGGAGGAGGGGAGGAAACTCCCTGGAGAAGAAGATGGCATCGACATCAACTTAGAGGACGATGACGAGGCCACCAGTCAGAAGAAGAAGAACAAGAAGCGCAACAAGAGGCGCAAAGATAAGGCAGTAATGACTATTGAGGGATCGGGAACATTGAGTATCGGCAAGAAGGCTAAGGCCGAAGCCCCCGACAAGGAGGTTGCCGCATGCACTAACTGCCAGGATGCTGCGGATGCCGAGAAGGCAGGGAAAGTTGATGGTCGTACTGCAAGATTCATCAGACCAATGGCCACGACCTCCAGGAATGTCATCAAGTTGAGCAGCTTGTCAAGAAGCATAGGGTTGATTACGAGAAGGGTCATAAGGAAAAAGGTCAGAATGGCGTTGGGGTGAAGGGCCTTGGCTATAAAGCAAATCACTCCGACAAGGCTCCTCGAAACCAAGGAAAACCTGCCATGGGCCGAGAGAAAGAGGATTGCAATGATGAAAGTGATGGAGGGGATGAAGAGGAAACAAGCGAGCAGTTATTCCAGAAGGCCATTGATGCTGTGTGCATTGACAGGGGTGCATCTCTACACTCCTCTCATCGCCAACTTAAACAGTGGGCGTGTGAGATCAATGCCATGGAGCCAACGGTAGATTCTCAGAAGCCGCTCAAGTGGTCATGCACGCCCATCATCTTTGACGAAGAGGACCACCCTGAGCGCACCACCGCGGTGGGGTGCATGCTATTGTTGGTCTCACCAAAGATCCGCAACCTCAAAGTCACAAAGATGTTGGTTGACGGTGGTACCGGGTTGAATCTGATTTCCCCATAGGTCATCAGTAAACTTCAGAGAGCAGAGGAAGAGCTCAAGGTCACAGGCACATTCAAGGAATCAACCCCGGCAAGAGTCGTCCTAAGGGAAAGATCACATTGCCAATGACATTTGGGGGGAGTTAAATTACCGGACTGAGAAGGTTTTGTTTGATGTGGTCGAACTCCCCCTGCCGTACAATGGAATCCTTGGACGCCCAGTCTGGGAAAATTCTTGGCGGCATCCCACTATGCCTACAACACCATGAAGATGTCAGGGCCGGTGGGCATGATACATCTGCGTCGTATCTATAATTTTTGATTGTTCCATGCCAATATTCTACCACTTTTACATACTTTTGGCAAATTTTTATACTAGTTTTGGGACTAACATATTGATCCAGTGCCCAGTGCCAGTTCCTGTTTGTTGCATGTTTTTTGTTTCGCGGAAAATCCATATCAAACGGAGTCCAAACGGGATAAAAACTTACGGAGATTTGTTTTGGAATATATGTGTATTTTGGGAAGTGGAATCAACGCGAGACGATGCTCGAGGTGCACACGAGGGGGTAGGGCGCACCCTGGGCACTCGTGGCCACTCCATAAGACGGTTGGTGCCCTTCTTTTGCCGCAAGAAAGAAAATATTCGGATAAAAATCGTGTCAAAATTTAAGCCCAATCGGAGTTACGAATCTCCAGGAATTTAAGAAATGGTGAAAGGGCAAAATCAGGGACCGCAGAAACAGAAGGAAACAAAGAGAGAGAGAGAGAGAGAGAGAGAGAGAGAGAGAGAGATCCAATCTCGGAGAGGCTCGTGCCCCTCCTCCACAATGGACGCCATGGACTAGAGGGGAAACCCTTCTCCCATCTAGGGGGGGGGGTCAATGAAGAAGAAGAAGAAGGGGGGCTCTCTCCCCCTCTTTCCCGGTGGCGCCGGAACGCCGCCGGGGCCATCACCGCGACTATGATCTACACCAACAACTTCACCGCCGTCATTACCAACTCTTCCCCCCTCTATGCAGCGGTGTAACCCCTCTTTTACCCACTTTAATCTCAACTTAAACATGGTGCTCAATGCTATATATTATTTCCCAATGATGTATGTCTATCCTTTGATGTTTGAGTAGATCTGTTTTGTCCTATCGGTTAATTGATGATCGTGATTGGTTTGAGTTGCATGTTTTATTATTGGTGTTGTTGATGACCCACAAGTATAGGGGATCTATCATAGTCCTTTCGATAAGTGAGAGTGTCGAACCCAACGAGGAGTACAAGGAAATGATAAGCAGTTTCCAGCAAGGTATTCTCTGCAAGTACTGAAATAAGTGGTAACAGATAGTTTTGTGATAGGATAAATTGTAACGAACAACAAGTAACAAAAGTAAATAAAGTGCAGCAAGGTGGCCCAATCCTTTTTGTAGCAAAGGACAAGCCTGGACAAACTCTTATATAGAGAAAAGCACTCCCGAGGACACACGGGAATATCGTCAAGCTAGTTTTCATCACGCTCATATGATTCGCGTTCGGTACTTTGATAATTTGGTATGTGGGTGGACCGGTGCTTGGGTACTGACCTTACTTGTACAAGCATCCCACTTATGATTAACCTCTATTGCAAGCATCCGTAACTACAACAAAAGTATTAAGGTAAACCTAACCATAGCATGAAACATATGTATCCAAATCAGCCCCTTACGAAACAACGCATAAACTAGGGTTTAAGCTTCTGTCACTCTAGCAACCCATCATCTACTTATTACTCCCCAATGCCTTCCTCTAGGCCCAAACAATGGTGAAGTGTCATGTAGTAGACGTTCACATAACACCACTAGAGGAGAGACAACATACATCTCATCAAAATATCGAACGAATACCAAATTCACATGACTAGTAATAGCAAGACTTCTCCCATGTCCTCAGGAACGAAAGTAACTACTCACAAAGCATAAACATGTTCATAATCCGAGGGGTATTAATATGCATATAGGATCTGAACATATGATCTTCCACCAATTAAACCAACTAGCATCAACTACAAGGAGTAATTAACACAACTAGCAACCTACTAGCACCAATCCCGGCCTTGGAGACAAGAATTGGATACAAGAGATGAACTAGGGTTTTGAGAGGAGATGGTGCTGATGAAGATGTTGATGGAGATTGCCCTCTCCCGATGAGAGAAGCATTGGAGATGATGATGGCGATGATTTCCCCCTCCCGGAGGGAAGTTTCCCCGGCAGAACAGCTCCGCCAGAGCCCTAGATTGGTTCCGCCAAGGTTCCGCCTCGTGGAGGCGGAGTTTCTCTGAGAAGATGGCTTCTTATTTTTTCCATCGAAAGACTTCATATAGCAAAAGATGGTCACCGTAGGGCCACCAGGGGCCCACGAGGTAGGGGGTGCGCCCAGGGGGGTAGGGCGCGCCCCCCACCCTCATGGGCAGGGTGTGGCCCCCTTGGTGCAGTTCTTGCTCTCAGTATTTTTTATATATTTGGAAAACGTCTTCCGTGGAGTTTCAGGACTTTTGGAGCTGTGCAGAAAAGGTCTCTAATATTTGCTCCTTTTCCAGCAATCCTAGCTGCCGGCATTCTCCCTCTTTATGTAAACCTTGTAAAATAAGAGAGAATAGGCATAAGTATTATGACATAATGTGTAATAACAACCCATAATGCAATAAATATCGATATAAAAGCATGATGCAAAATGGAGGTATCAGCTGTCCTATGGTGTTCTCCCTGTCGGGCAAGGGTGAGGGATCCCCGCTGTAGTGTTTGCAATATGTTCATGATTTTCTTATGGTGGGTGGCATGAGTGATAGAAGCACAAACCCGAGTAAGTAGGTTGTTTGCGTATGGGAGTAAAAGAGGACTTGATGCCTTATAATGCTATGGTTGGGTTTTACCTTAATGATCTTTAGTAGTTGCAGATGCTTGCTAGAGTTCCAATCATAAGTGCATATGATCCAAGAAGAGAAAGTATGTTAGCTTATGCCTGTCCCTCAAATAAAATTGCAATACTGATTACCGGTCTAGTTATCGATTGTCTAGGGACAAATAACATTCTCATGACAAAAAGCTCTATACTAAAACTAACTTAATTGTGTCTTTATCTAAATAGCCCCTAGCTTTTATTTACATGCTCTTTATTATCTTGCAAACCTATCCAACAACACCTACTAAGTACTTCTAGTTTCATACTTGTTCCAGGTAAAGCAAACGTTAAGCGTGCGTAGAGTTGTATCGGTGGTCGATAGAACTTGAGGGAATATTTGTTCTACCTTTAGCTCCTCATTGGGTTTGACAGTCCTACTTATCGAAAGAGGATACAACTGATCCCCTATACTTGTGGGTTGTCAAGACCTTTTTCTGGCGCCGTTGCCGGGGAGAAATAGCGTGGGGTGAATATTATCGTGTGTGCGAGTTTGCTTTATCACTAAGTTGATCTTATTTGATGTTCTAAGTTGTTATCTATCTTTAGTTATGGATATGGAACATGAAATACCAAAAAATTAGGTTTACTTGCTATTCATGGAGATGGGGAACCTCCTAAAACCCTCAATGCTCATTATGTGAAAGATATTATGCACTACTTTAATAATCCTGAGAAAACCCCATTCAATTATATAATAGGAGACATGTTGGATCAACGTGAATAATTTTGGGATTATCGCTTGACTCAAAAAGGGAAACTATTATGGGATAAAATTTATATGTTGCATTGGCATGCTTGGCAACTATGCTTGAGATATGATTATACTTGTTGCTCTAGGATGAAGACTCCACACCTCCCTTTTCATGCAAATTCAATGATAATGAAACCTTAGCTTCTTATGCTAATGGTTATAATGATTACTATGATGAGGAACAAATAGAAGAATTTGTTGCTTTTAAGGGTGCTTGTGAAATTGAATCTTTGTTTAAAGAGTTTGAAGATTTTGATGATTCAGTTTATAGACCTGAAAATTTAGCTATCCCTAAATATTGCTATGAGAAATATAAATACAATTATGATATTGATGAATTTATTGAGAAAGTCTCCGCTGTCCGAGAAGAGATTAATATTTTGCAGGAGTCTATGGAATAAGAAATTGATGAAACTATGAGCTCATTGGATGAAAAAGATGATGAGGCGAGCGAAGAACAAAAGGAGCTAGATCGAATTAGCTACCCGTTCCCACCTTCTAATGAGAGTAACTCTCCAACTCATACATTATTTAATGTCCCTCCGTTCTTACCGAAGGATGAATGCCATGATAATTGCTATGATCCTGTTGATTCGTTTGAAATATCCCTTTTTGATGAACTTTATGCTTGCTATTATTGTGGCCAAGATGCCAATATGAATTATGCTTATGGAGATGAACTTGCTATTGTTCCTTATGTTAAACATGAAATTGTTGCTATTGCACCCACACATGATAGTTCTATTATCTTTTTGAATTCTCCAAACTACACTATATCAGAGAAGTTTGCACTTATTAAGGATTATATTGATGGGTGGCCTTTTACCATTGCACATGATAATTATGATGAATATAATATGCATGTGCTTGCTGCTCCTACTTGCAATTATTATGGGAGAGGAACTACATCTCCACCTCTCTATGTTTCCAACACGATAAAATTGCAAGAAACTTCGTATGCTATTCATTGGCCTTTACTTGATGTGCATGAATTGTTCTTGTATGAAATGCCGATGCATAGGAAGAGAGTTAGAATTCATCATTTCTTGATATATGTTTCTTTGTGCTCACTACTAAATGCCAAATCATTGCTAATTCAAATTGGCTATAATATACCTTGGGATCCGGGTGGATTCATTACTTGAGCACCTTATGCCTAGCCTAATGGCTTTAAAGAAAGTGCTGCCAGGGAGACAACCCGGAAGTTTTAGAGAGTCATTTATTTCTGTTGAGTGCTTTTATAGAGTTTAAAAAAATTAAAGAGGGGAACCCAAAACTTTTCAAAAAGGAAAGTGAAAGTGAGAGAGACAAGCATTGTTGAAGTGAGGGAGCTCCTTGAACTTTGTTCATGCTCACAGAAACTTTGTGAATCTTGACTACAGAAACTTTTTCACAAAAATAATTATCCCTTTGTACAATTCCATTGTATTATAGAAAAAATGTGCCAAGATTTTCCTTTAGGATGTTTACATTGCTGGTTAGTTTGTGCAAAACAGAAACTTGGGCTATAGTGCGTGATTTTACATTTTTTACTGAAACGTCAAACGGTTCTGAAACTTTTTGGAATGTCTTTCTATAATTTTTTTTTATTTTCCCTAAATGTTTCAGAATTTTTGGAGTAACATAAGTATGGTGAATGTTCAGATTACTACAGACTGTCCTGTTTAAGACAAATTCTGTTTTTGATGGATTGTTTGCTTGTTTTGATGAAACTATCGATTTCTATCAGTGGATTAAGCCATGGAAAAGTTATATTATAGTAGCTACAATGCAAAAACAAAATATGAATTGGTTTGCAACAGTACTTAGAGTAGTGATTTGCTTTATTATACTAACGGATCTTACCGAACTTTCTGTTGAGTTTTGTGTGGATGAAGTGATCGAGGATCGAGGAGGTCTTGATATGAGGAAAGGAGGAGAGGAAAAAGTTCAAGCTTGGGTATTCCCAAGGCAACCCAAGTAAATAATCAAGGAGACTCAAGCATCTAAGCTTGGATATTCCCCGGAAGGCATCCCATCTTTCTTCAACAAGTATCAGTATGTTTTCGGTTTCGTTTCGTTCATGTGATATGTGCAAATCTTGGAGCATCTTTCGCATTCAGTTTTCACTTTTCTTTGATGCACCTTGCTGGTATGAGATAGTCCATGGTTGATTTATAGAATGCTCATTGCACTTCACTTATATCTTTTGAGTATGGCTTTATAGAATGCTTCATGTGCATCACATATATCATTTGAAGTTTGGATTGCCTGTTTCCCTACACATAGAAAACCACCATTTGTAGAATGATCTTTTGCTTCACATATATCTGTTAGAGCGCGGGCATATATTTTGTAGAAAGAATTAAAATCTCTTGCTTCACTTATATCTATTTAGAGAGATAACAGGAATTGGTCATTCACATGATTAGTCATTAAATCCGACATAAAACTTGTTAATCACTGAATATGATATGTTTGATTCCTTGCAATAGTTTTGCGAATATAAAGATGGTGATATTAGAGTCATGCTAGTGGGTAGTTGTGGAGTCTAGAAATAATTGTGTTGAAGTTTGTGATTCCCGTAGCATGCACGCACGGTCACTAGTAGAAAAGGGGACAACGGTCTAGGCGGGCCAGCCCATTAGTCCCGGTTCAGTCCAGAACTGGGACCAATGGGGGCATTGGACCCGGTTCATGAGCCCAGGGGGCCGGCCGGGCCACGTGGGACATTGGTACCGGTTCATCTGGACCTTTTGGTCCCGATTGGTGGGACGAACCGAGACCAATGGGCCTCGCTCCTGGCCCACCACCATTGGTCCCGGTTGGTGGCTTGAACCGGGACCAAAGGCTCCCCTTTAGTCCCGGTTCATGCCACCAACCGGGACCAATGAGGTGCCTATATATACCCCCTCGTGTAAGAGCAGAGCACACTGCTCTGTTTTTTTCTAGCCGAGGGGGAAAGGGCTTGGTGGTGCTCTAGCTCACCTCCTATGCACACAAGGTGTTCGATGGAATGCCCGAGCCACACTACTTAAGCTTTCTCCTCTCCAAGCATGACCTCCAAGCTCCATTTTACTCAATATTTGTCTAGGTTTAGCGGTCCGTCATGCCCCGTCCCCGTCTTCACCGCCGTCGATCACCCGCGCCGAGCTCATCGCCGGCACCACCGTGGCGAGCCTCTTGTTCTTATCTTCTTTCTGAAAGGAAAAATATTCTTACTTGTATGTTTACATAGATACTTGTATTATTTTCTTACTTTTATTATTGCATCTTATATATTGCGATGGTTTTGGTATCCGCCCCCGTCGGCCCTCGTCCTGTCTATGATTCGGATGTGGTATATATATTATCTTTATAACTATTGGTTCATTTATTGTTTATGAAAATTATGCCGACCAACGTGACATAGATTTATTTATGTAGGATGTATGTGAATCGGAAATTCCAACCGACCCTATTGTCGAGAGGTTAAATTTAGTTGAAGAAGAAAACAATTTGTTGAAGGAAAAAATTAAAAAAATTGAGGAGGAGAAGATGATATTGGAGTTGCATGTTGCGGATGTCGTCGATATCAGAAGATCAAGATGGATGCAATGCGCTTGAAGATTAGAAAGATTAGAAAATATGCCATTCATACCGAGGCTTGGTATCATTATGCCGTTGGATCAATTGTTACCTTGGTTGCGATTATGATCGCATTTGTTTTCGCATTGAAATGTTTTACATAGTTTCAATGTATGGTTTAATTAATTAGATGCTCTGGAGAGCTATATGTTGTTAGATGAGAACTATGTATGTACTTTGGTTTTAATGTGATGATGAACTTCTATTAATTTGGACACTTAATTATATATAATGCACGCAGATGAACCGGCAATGGATGTACGGTTATAGACACACCTCCGAGTACATTAAGGGCGTGCATGAGTTTCTCGATGCAGCTAAGGCAAACAAGCAGAATGGTTTTATGTGTTGTCCATGCACTGAATGTGGGAATGCGAGGTCTTACTCTAACCGGAAAATCCTTCACTCCCACCTGCTTTACAAGGGTTTCATGCCACACTATAATGTTTGGACGAGGCACGGAGAAATAGGGGTTATGATGGAAGATGGCGAAGAAGAAGAGTACGATGACAACTATGTGCCCCCTGAATACGGTGATGCTGCAACGGGGGGAGCTAGTGAAGATCAAGAGGAACCAGACGATGTGCCCAATGATGCTGCAACGGGTGAAGCTGCTGAAGATCAAGAGGAACCAAACGATGTGCCCGATGATGATGATCTCCGCCGGGTCATTGTCGATGCAAGGACGCAATGCGAAAGTCAAAAGGAGAAGCTGAAGTTCGATCGCATGTTAGAGGATCACAAAAAAGGGTTGTACCCCAATTGTGAAGATGGCAACACAAAGCTTGGTACCATACTGGAATTGCTGCAGTGGAAGGCAGAGAATGTTGTGGCTGACAAAGGATTTGAGAAGCTACTGAAAATATTGAAGAAGAAGCTTCCAAAGGATAACGAATTGCCCAACAATACATACGCAGCAAAGAAGGTCGTATGCCCTCTAGGATTGGAGGTGGAGAAGATACATGCATGCCCTAATGACTGCATCCTCTACCGCAGTGCATACAAGGATCTGAACGCATGCCCGGTATGCGGTGCATTGCAGTATAAGATCAGACGAGATGACCCTGGTGATGTTGACGGCGAGCCCCCCAGGAAGAGGGTTCCTGTGAAGGTGATGTGGTATGCTCCTATAATACCACAGTTGAAACGTCTGTTCAAAAACAAAGAGCATGCCAAGTTGATGCGATGGCACAATGAGGACCGGAAGAAAGGCGGGAAGTTGAGAGCACCCACTGACGGGTCGCAGTGGAGAAAAATCGAGAGAAAGTACTAGGATGAGTTTGCAAAGGACCCAAGGAATGTATGGTTTGCTTTAAGCGCGGATGGAATTAATTCTTTCGGGGAGCAGAGCAGCAATCACAGCACCTGGCCCGTGACTCTATGTATGTATAACCTTCCTCCTTGAATGTGCATGAAGCGGAAGTTCATTATGATGCCAGTTCTCATCCAAGGCCCTAAGCAACCCGGCAACGACATTGATGTGTACCTAAGGCCATTAGTTGAAGAACTTTTACAGCTGTGGAATGGAAATGGTGTATGTACATGGGATGAGCACAGAAAGGAGGACTTTAACCTAAAGGTGTTGCTGTTCGTGACCATCAACAATTGGCCCGCTCTTAGTAACCTTTCAGGACAGACAAACAAAGGATACCACTCATGCTTCGGCGCGTCGTAGTCCTTCTCCTCCGCCTCATAAGCAAGTAAATAAGACAACCGCTCCGTCTGCTCTGCCGGTGTCTAGCAGTATAGTCAGAGGTGGGAGGACATACAGATTCGGTCCTTCTCTGAAGACTCCAGAGAAGTTACCATACGAGAGGACCCCGGAGGAGAACGCCGAGATTGCGCGAGAAGAAGTGAGGAACTTCTCTGAAGGGGGTGAAAGCAAAGAAACATCCACCTCCGGAGGAGAAGGTAGATCCGGTGAAAGCGAAGCGCACTCTAGCTGCCCTGACAAAACCACCCAAGTCTCCGCTGAAAGGAAACTATGAGCGCATTATTGGAAAGGAATTTGCCGAAGCGGAGCGGTCGGGAAGTACTGTCAGTGATCAAAGGCTGAAAGAACGACGAGATGGGAAACAAATTGCCCAGCTCGGCGAACAAGCGAAGCAATCGTGCCCCCCGCTCAAGATGCCTAGCGACATCGTCGCTAATGATCCGAGGATGGTGCCCGGTTATAGCAATCTTGGAGATTACCTGCCCGATGATGTACATTAGGATTTCATGGAGGTGCAGATACAAAGATACGTGTACGGGAAGCCTCTCGTCAAAGATGAAAGATCTCTATCAACGATGATGCGAAGATTGCATGATTGGTACCTGAAAATCTGCAGAGAGTCTGGGGGGAGGAGTACTTTGTATGTGAGAGTTAAAAAGGAGCATGACCTAGTTGGAATTGACCTGTTGCCTATTCCATTTGAGGAGTTCTTTCAGTTTTTCAATCAGTTGGCCCTCGATAAAGCAACGATCACCTGCTACTGTCTGTAAGTAGTACTACTTCTGTCATTAAGTCTCTCTATATAGCTCAGCTCTTTCATTGCATGTATTTATAATTATCCTCACTATATTATGCAGATTGAAGATCGTCAAATTGAAGAAAAGATAAATCGGTGATATTGGGTTCATTAACACAAATATCATAAATGCAACTCAGGTTAAATTTCATGCCGCAGATACCGAGGCCAACTTGCTATGATCGTTGGTAATAAATTAAAACAAAGATATAATACTCTTTCCTTACAACTTCAAGTGAGTGTTACTGTCTTGTGCATATTCGGTTTCCCTTATATATTAGTCAAGGTTATAGTAATGTAATTGATGAGTTATGCATGTGTCTGCAGTTTCCACTATATTATCCTAGAGATTAAGCTTGAGCAGGGACTAGTAACCGTCTTAGACTCAAGACGAAAAGATCCCCAGGACTATGCGGACATGACTCAAATGCTCGAGAAGTAAGTTAAATCGATCATTATCCACCATATCAGCAACTTTGTTCATTTCCTGATATATCAAATAATTGTTTTCTTTGTCTGGCAGGGTTTGGAAAAAATTCA
Organism: Triticum dicoccoides; assembly: GCF_002162155.2. Lineage (NCBI taxonomy): Eukaryota > Viridiplantae > Streptophyta > Magnoliopsida > Poales > Poaceae > Triticum > Triticum dicoccoides. Next base: position 354,790,060 of record NC_041392.1, read on the forward strand.
CCAATAAAGTTCCGGGACTCCCAAAGTAGCTACAATTTAGACACCTGAAAGTAAGTACTATAGTAGCATGTTCTGCGCATATCATATTGATTCAAGCGCTAGTTTCATCAATACCATTTGGCATTCTTGCTTATCAGTTTGATGACCTCTATTTCTTGTAAAGTGGTTGTGGCAGGAACAAGGGAATGATTTCTGTGGATACTACGTTTGCGAGTCCATCCGCCACACGACCTGTGAGCGCGGCTACTCTGACAAACAATATGAAGTGCGTAAATAACAACATTCACAATTTTATTTTATTACCATCATTTGTGTTGAGTTTCATCCATTCATATATATATGTATTGACCCCCTTCTTCACATTAGATGTTTCAGAAGCGGGATGAACTCCTAGCAGCAGCTCGCATGCGAGCAATTCAAGAGGAATTGGCGGCATTCTTTCTCGACCATGTGATCGCTGAAGATGGAGAATACTATGTGGACCATGAGTCCGTATGTCAGGAGATTATATTTGTAAGAGATAATTATTGTATATATGTAGCCGGTAGTGTCGGACAGATATACGAGAACTTGTTGTTCGACCAATCTCTCGGAGAAGGAGAGGTGGTCGATATCACTTCTCTCTGTATGCATATATGTTCATGACGATCTTCTGTTTCCTTCATTTGCTTAATAGCTAGCTAACGTGTCTAGTCCTCTCTATACGTATGTATAGTACGCAGCGTCGACCAAACACGGACATAAGAGAGGACACTTCTCTCTATTAATTATAGCTAGCTAACACAATATATAAAACACCTAAATTAACCCCCGAAAACCCCCAAACCCCCCCCCCTTTCAAAAAAACAAAAACCCCAGCCGCAGAAATGCTGATGCGTGGGTGCCTATTGGTCCCGGTTGGTGCCACCAACCGGGACCAAAGGCCCTCCTGCCTGGGCTCCACGCACAGGCCACGTGGAGGCCCAACTGTCCCGGTTCTGGATTGAACCGGGACTAAAGGGACAGGGCATTAGTACCGACCCTTTAGTCCCAGTTCAGGAACCGAGACAAAAGGCCCTTACGAACCAGGACAATAGGCCCTTTTTCTACTAGTGGGTGAACCGTTATCTAACGAAGTTGGAGCATGAGGTATTTATTGATTGTCTTCCTTATGAGTGGCGGTCGGGGATGAGCGATGGTCTTTTCCTACCAATCTATCCCCCTAGGAGGATGCGCGTAGTACTTTGTTTCGATGACTAATAGATTTTTGGAATAAGTATGTGAGTTCTTTATGACTAATGTTGAGTCCATGGATTATACGCACTCTCACCCTTCCATCATTGCTAGCCTCTTCGGTACCGTGCATTGCCCTTTCTCACGTTGAGAATCGGTGCAAACTTCGCCAGTGCATCCGAACCCCATGATATGATACGCTCTATCACACATAATCCTCCTTATATCTTCGTCAAAACAGCCACCATACCTACCTATCATGGCATTTCCATAGCCATTCCGAGATATATTGCCATGCAACTTCCATCATCATCATATACATGACTTGATCATTTATTGTCATATTGCTTTGCATGATCGTAAGATAGCTAGCATGATGTTTTCATGGCTTGTCCATTTTTTGATTTCATTGCCACGCTAGATCATTGCACATCTCGGTACACCGCCAGAGGCATTCATATAAAGTCATATCTTTGTTCTAGTATCGAGTTGTAATATTGAGTTGTAAGGAAATAAAAGTGTGATGATCATCACTATTAGAACATTGTCCCATGTGAGGTTATCAAAATAAAAGCGTCCAGAGAAGCCCCCCCCCCTCCCTAAAAAAAGAGAGAGATGCCAAAGAAGCCTATACAAAAAGAGAAAAAAAATTCAAAAAAATGAGAGAAAAGAGAGAAGGGACAATGTTATTATCCTTTTACCACACTTGTGCTTCAGAGTAGCACCATGTTCTTCATATGGAGAGTCTTTTGAGTTATCACTTTCATATACTAGTGGGAATTTTCATTATAGAACTTGGCTTGTATATCCCAACAATGGGCTTCCCCAAGTGCCATAGGTCTTCATGAGCAAGCAAGTTGGATGCACACCACTTAGTTTCACTTTGAGCTTTCATGCACTCATAGCTCTAGTGCATATGTTGCATGGCAATCCCTACTCCTCGCATTGACATCAATTAATGGGCATCTCCTTAGCCCGTTGATTAGCCGCGTCGATGTGAGACTTTCTCCCTTTTTTGTCTTCTCCACACAACCTCCATCATCATATTCTATTCCACCTATAGTGCTATATCCATGGCTCATGCTCATGTATTGCGTGAAAGTTGAAAAGGTTTGAGAACATCAAAAGTATGAAACAATTACTTGGCTTGTCATCGGGGTTGTGCATGATTTGAATATTTTGTGTGATGAAGATAGAGCATAGCTAGACCATATGATTTTGTAGGGATAACTTTCTTTGGCCATGTTATTTTGAAAAGACATGATTGCTTTATTAGTATGCTTGAAGTATTATTGTCTTAATATCAAATGATAGACTATCACTTTGAACCACTCGTGTCTTAATATTCATGCCATGATTAGATTACGTGATCAAGATTATGCTAGGTAGCATTCCACATCAAAAATTATCTTTTTTTATCATTTACCTACTCGAGGACGAGCAGGAATTAAGCTCGGGATGCTGATACGTCTCCATCATATCTATAATTTTTGGTTGTTCCATGCCAACATTCTACAACTTTTACATACTTTTGGCAACTTTCTATACTATTTTTGGGACTAACATATTGATCCAGTGCCTAGTGCCAGTTCCTGTTTGTTGCATGTTTTTCTTTTTGCAAAATCCATATCAAACGGAGTCCAAACGGGATAAAAACTAACAGAGATTTTTTGTGGAATATATATGTGAATTTTGGGAAGTGGAATCAACGCGAGACGATGCCTGAGGGGCCCACGAGGGTGAGGGGCGTGCCCCAGGGGTTGGGCACACCCTGGGCCCTCTTGGTCACTCCATAAGGCGGTTTGTGCCCTTCTTTCGCCGCAAGAAAGCCAATATCCAGATAAAATTGTGTCAAAATTTCAGCCCAATCGGATTTACGGATCTCCCGGAATTTAAGAAACATTGAAAGGGAAGAATCAGGGAGCACAGAAACAGAAGGAAACAAAGAGAGATCCAATCTCGGAGGGGCTCTTGCCCCTCCGCCGCCATGTAGGCCATGGACCAAAGGGGAAACCCTTCTCCCATCTAGGGGGAAGGTCAAGGAAGAATTATAAGAAGAAGAAGAAGAAGAAGGGGGATCTCTCCCCCTCTCTCCTGGTGGCGCCGGAACGCCGCTGGGGCCATCATCGCGACAACGATCTACACCAACAACTTCACCGTCATCATCACCAACTCTTCCTCCCTCTATTCAGTGGTGTAACCGTCTTTTACCCGCTGTAATCTCTACTTAAACATGGTGATCAATGCTATATATTATTTCCCAATGATGTATGGCTATCCTATGATGTTTGAGTAGATCTATTTTGTCATATGGGTTAATTGATGATCGCGATTGGTTTTAGTTGGATGTTTTATTGTTGGTTCTGTCCTATGCTGCTCTCGGTGTTGCGCAAGCATGAGGAATCCCCGCTGTAGGGTTTGCAATATGTTCATGATTTGCTTATGGTCGATGGCGTGAGTGACAGAAGCACATACCCGAGTAAGTAGGTTGTTTGCGTATGTGAGTAAAAGAGGACTTAATGATCTTTAGTAGTTGCGGATGCTTGCTAGAGTTCCAATCATAAGTGCATATGATCCAGGAAGAGAAAGTATGTTAGCTTATGCGTCTCCCTCTAATAAAATTGCAATAATTATTACCTGTCTACTTAACGATTGTCTAGGGACAAATAACTTTGTCGTGACAAAAAGCTCTCTACTGAAACTAACTTAGTTGTGTCTTCATCTAAACAGACCCTAGATTTTATTTACATGCTCTTTATTATGTTGCAAACCTATCCAACAACACGTACAAAGTACTTCTAGTTTCATACTTTTTATAGGTTGAGCGTGCGTAGATTTGTATCGATGGTCGATAGAACTTGAGGGGATATTTGTTCTACCTTTAGCTCCTCGTTGGGTTCGACACTCCTACTTATCTAAAGAGGCTAGAATTGATCCCCTATACTTGTGGGTTATCAGGGCATCATTTCCATTTCGTCAGATGATGATGAGGACATCAATACCATTGTTACACCCACAACCCCTGCTATTATACATACTGGACCAATTACTAGAGCTCGCGCATGCCAATTGAATTATCAGGTACTTCCGTTTCTTGGTAACGATTCTAATGTTCATGAGAATATGATGCTGCCTAAATTGGATACATTTGTTTTGCTTACAAATGAAGGGCCTACCTTGGACAAGAAATATGAACCTTGGAGCAAGTTCAAGCATGGAGATGATGGCATGCGCAAGGGGAACAAGAACAGAGTTACAAGTGATGATTCCAGGACTCTGAAGCCACCATAATGAGTGCATGAAGCATGGGATGAAATATACAAGATGCCACATCATAAATTTCATCTAGAGGCTATTCTAGGTGTTGCGTCACCTTATTATTGGGCCAGGCCCATGTATTTTTGAAGTACTTAAGTATAGGATGTTTTTAGAGTCCGTATGTGTGGGGAAACAAGAGTTAGGGTTGGTTTCGGACCCCTCCACCAAGGGCCACGAAATTCCCCCTCTCTCCTCCATATATACAGCCCTTAGGGCATCGTTTAGACTTCAGGTTTTGTTTAGATTAAAAGTTCGCCATAGCTGCAACTTTGCGTACTTCGTTTGTGTCCAACGACTAGACCAAGACGTCATAGAACCCCACCTTGATCAATAAAGCTTTCATCTTATATTCGCAATATCCAGATTGCAATCTTAGTTTCTTGATTGTTCTTCGTTTGCTCGCAGGAAACAGGCGCTCGTGGTCAGGTTGATCGTGCTCCAGCGTGGTCAATAACCCCTCGGAGTTGGTTTAGTGATTGCTAAGGCGTGATGTCCTCGCACGTTCGTAGTCGGACCGTCAAAGTCGACTTCCTCTAAAACGATAGCCACCATCTCATCGAAAGACGGGACACCTTTGCCTCTATCAGATGAGAAGGACGGAATGGATAAGATGTACTGGGACAAAGTCATGGTAGAGGCCACTGAAGCCGTGGTTCCCGCCAAGGAAAGCAAAGGAAAGAAGAAGGCTAGCAGGGACATCGGCAAGGAATCCAGGAAGCGTACATCTTCGGAGTATGTTGTGCCCGTTGATGACTTGCCGGAGAGTTCCAATAGCAAGAGATCCAAGGCTGTTGCGCCCCTTGTGAAACTGGTCTCGGCAGGGCTGGCTATCGCTGATGGTACTTTCATGATCAGTGCCACCCTTGATGACAAATAGGAAAGCGCGCAAGTTACCTTCCTATGGGCGAATATCGATGTGTTTACATGACAACCATCTGATATCCCCGGTGTTACCAGGAAGATGATCAAGCACCACCTTGCAGTCTGCCCACATGCCCGACCCGTCAAGCAGAAGGTCCGAAAGCAAGCCTTGGAGCGGCAGCAGTTCATGGCCGAGGATAACAAGAAACTTGAGGTAGCTGGTTTGGTCAGAGGAGTACTACATCCAACATGGTTAGCAAACCCGGTGGTCGTACGGAAGGCTAATATGGGAAATGGACGCTTTGCATAGATTTCACGGATCTGAACAAGGCATGACCCAAGGACCCATTCCCCTTGCTGCGCATTGATCAGATTGTGGATCCCACTTCCGGTTATGATTTTCTCTCCTTTCTAGATGCATACTCTGAATATCATCAAATCTTTATGTCCAAGGAAGACAAATAGAAGACCTCATTCATCACCCCATGTGGCACATACTACTTTGTGCGAACGCCTTTCGGGCTGAACAATGTCGGGTCCACTTTTGCAAGAGCAGTCCAGATTGGCTTTGAATCACAGTTGCATAGGAACATTGAAGCTTACATGGATGATATTGTGGTCAAGACCAAGGACAGATCAACCCTCATGCATGACTTAGAAGAGACGTTTGCTAATCTACGCAAGATCAACTTGGAGCTGAACCCAGAGACCTGTGTGTTTGGCATTCCCTCTGGCAAGCTACTTGGTTTCTTTGTATCCCATCGAGGGATAGAGGCCAACCCCGATAAGATCAAGGCTATTGAGCAGATTCAGGCACCCGAGATAGTTAAGGATGTGAGGCATTTAACAAGGTGCGTTGCCACACTTAGCAGGTTCATCTCCAAGTCTGCCGAGCGCGCCTTGTCATTCTTCAAAATTTTGAAGAAGACAGGACCCATGAAGTGGACTTCGGAAGCAGACGCAACACTGCAAGATTTGAAGACCTACTTGTCTTTTGTGCCCACTTTGGTTGCTCCCAAACCACAAGAGCTGTTGCTGCTATACCTGGCGGCAACTAATCAAGTGGTTAGCGCAGCACTAGTGGTGCAATGGGAAGTGGAAGAGGCAGCAACCTCAGACAGCGTCCCTTCCGGGGGAGAGAGTGTGCACTGCCCGGCAAGGCTAGATGTAGATCAAGACAAAGAAGAGCACGACAGTGGACACAACCCCAAGGATGCGGCCAGGAATAAAGTGGTGCAGTGCCTAGTGTACTTCGCCAACTCCCTTTTTCCGGGGGCTAGATCCAGGTATTTTGGCGTGCAAAATTTGTTTTTTGGCTGAGTCATGGCCTTAAAAAAACCGCGCCAGTACTTCCAAGTCACAGTTGTCACCCGCTTCCCTTTGCAAAGGATACTGCGAAACCCTAAGGCTACCGGTAGAATAGTGGAGTGGGCATTGGAGTTATCCAGCTTTGTCCTGAAGTTTGAAAGCACATCAACAATTCAGAGCAGGGCATTGGCAGAGTTTATTGCAGAATGGACGCCAACCCCTGATGAAGAGGTACAGGAGATAGTTATCCCCAGAAAGGAAACAACCCAAGAACGGATCATGTATTTCGATGGTGCCTTCTCTCTACAAGGTGCGGGGGCTGGTGTGCTTCTCATTGCTCCTACTGGAGAGCACCTGAAGTATGTTGTCCAAATTTATTTTCCTCGGGAGGAAGTGACCAACAATACTGCAGAGTATGAGGGGATCCTTGTTGGGCTCAGGATTGCAACAGAATTGGGAATCAAGAAGTTGATCATTTGTGGAGATTCACAACCTGTGGTGAAACAAGTCAACAAGAATTACCAAAGCCCATTGATGGAGGCATACATTGAGGAAACGAGAAGACTGGAGGAGCGCTTTGACGGATTGCAAATAGAGCATGTATCCCGTGGGGAAAACATCTTTGCTGATCATCTGTCAAAGTGCGCTACGCAGAAGCTTCCTGTGGAACCAGGAAGTTTTGTTCTCCATCTTACTCAACCCTCTATATCCCCAATAACAATTGCCCGAAAGAGGAGAAAACTGGACTCCGGCAAGCCTCTCCCGGTAGAGCCTCCCAGGGCTCACGACAGAGAGCCTGACGGGAACAACTCCTCTTCAGCTGCTGAGCTACCCCCTCCCACTATACCACCGGTCCTCATGGTCGAGGGGTGTGCTCCTACGAAGGAGGAGGTGCCGCTAGTCCTTGTTGCCGAGCCCCAGGCTCCAACTTGGGGAAGGCATTCATTTCCTCCAAATCGTAGAACTTCCTGAAGAGCAAGAAGAATATGAAAGAGTAGCCCAGAGGGCCAATATGTATCAGTTCATCAACGACACACTATATAGAAGAAGGCCTAACAGTGTGAAATTGAATTGCATTTACCGGGAAGAAGGAAATGAACTGCTAGCGGAAATACACAAAGGCATGTGCGGCTCCCACATTGGATCAAGGGCTTTGGTTGGGAAAGCATTCCGGCAAGGATTCTATTGGCCCACAGCCCTCCAAGATGCGATCGAGCTAGTCACCAAGTGCGAAGTCTGCCAATCCCATTCCAAGAACATCCATCTGCCTGCCCAAGCTCTTCAGACAATCCCTTTGTCATGGCTGTTTTTGGTCTGGGGGCTTGATATCCTTGGCCCTTTCCCCCGAGCTGCCAGCGGCTTTGAATTCTTGTTCGTTACAATCCACAAGTTTAGAAAGTGGCCAGAAGTAGAAGCCGTGAGGAAAGTGACTGCTCAGTCAGCTATCAAGTTCATGAAAGGATTGGTGTGCCGCTTCGGGGTCCCTGCCCGGATCATCACTGACAACGGTGCCCAATTCATGAGTCATGCCTTCATGTAATATGTTCATGCCCTCAGAAGCAAGATCTCATTTGCTTCTGTTGCACATCCCAGAAGCAATGGACAAGATGAGAGGGCGAACGCTAATGTGTTGCAAGGACTCAAGACAAGAACTTTTGATAAGTTGCAGAAGTGCGGCAGGCGATGGATCGATGAGCTGCCGATGGTTCATTGGTCCCTCAGAACGACACCAAATTGAGCTACCGGGCAGACTTGCTTCTCCCTAGTCTATGGGGCAGAAGCAGTTAACCCCATGGAACTCATTCATGGGTCACCTCGAGTGCTTGCCTATGATGAAGTAACGTAGGATCTACACCGGCGTGAAGACGTTGTGCTTATCAAGGAGAACCGTCTTCGGGCTGCTATGTGCGCTGCACGCTACCAGCAAGCCCCGCGCCACTATCACAGCCACAGGGTGCATGCCCTGTGTTTTGAGGTAGGAGACCTTGTCCTTAGGCGTGTTCAGTCCTCCAAGGGTATAAACAAATTGATGCCAAAGTGGGAAGGCCCTTACCGGGTAGTACAAGTCACCAGACCTGGCACAGTCCGTCTGGAGACCGAAGACTACATTCAATTGCAAAACTCATGGAATATTGAGCATCTCTAACGCGCGGCTATCAGGCGGTGCCCGACAGCCACCTTTTGTATAGGCCTTCCCTCAATTGCATGTAACCCCTTGTACAAAGCCAGGCGCAGACCCTGAGCAACAAAGAAATAAATGAAGCGCTGGGGCCCCCGACAAGTTGCATGCATGGATAAGCATATCATCAGCATCTCATGTTCGTGTAGATGAGATCACATCTGGCATCATTTTCCTCAGCATAAACTGCAGGCTCCTCCTATGGACTTGGACCCCAAGAGGAGATGGGAAGACGAGCCTACACTGCGGCCTTCGGCAAGCCAAACATGTAAGTTCTTTCTCTTATCCATACGTGTTCTATAAGTAAGGACTTGTGCATAAGAAAATATCATTTCCTTTCGTAACTTAGGTGATCCCATCCCTCGGCTCGAACGTTGCTTCGATCAGGATGGTTGCAGTGGCCTTTGGAGAAAAAGGATTGGTGGGGGGCTGGTCCCTCTTCATGATTTGTGCCCAGTAGGCCTCACTCCGCGGCAACAAAATTGAGGGTACCAACAGGATAGCTTGCCTGGGGAAACTTCTTTACTTAAATGTATAGAGGCATCCCACCTCTGCATGGACATATTACATGCATGAGTCCCTGGCAAGGTTTATCTTTTTCATTAATATGCTGAAACAAACAAGCACAGACCTTACATGACACAAACATGGATTAAAAAGACCACATAATTTGAACTAAAATTTGGCAAGTGCCTACAGATTTAAGATTCAAAAAAGATAAGTGCCCCGTGATGCCCTTTCTTGTCCCTCTCCTCCTAGGCACTATGGAAGGAGGTGAAGTGGGCAAAAGGAGCGCGTGGGCAGAAGCCTAGCCTGACCCTGTCGGGCTCCAGGAGAGGTAGGCCAGCGGGAGCGGGAGGGCATGGGGGAAGGCGATGGTTAAGAGATCAGCGGAGGCGAGCCGTCAACCACCACCACCAGGGCCAGCATTACACGGCTGGGCGAACGAAGGTGCAGCCTGTGAGGAAGCCTGCTGGGGTCCAGCTGGAAGACTGCTGGAGGAGGCGGAAGCACCACTCCACCCCTGATCCCAACTCCCCGCCAAATCATCTTGCTAGAGAGGAGGTGTAGATGAAGATGGTGCCGCCGCCGTCTGATGGTGATAGTGCAACTAATGCTCAACCGGACTCAGAGTCCTCGCCCTCCCGGTCGGTGTCGTCGTCATAGTCGTCACTTTCCTCCTCATCACTATTGCTCGAGGAGGAGCTTTCGTTGTTGATTGAGCTCTCCGTGCAGCACCCTAAGCGAGCTCCTGAGCTCCCAAAAACCTTGTCGGAAAGGAAATCGTCCTCCATTAACATAAAATGGAGGACGTGCCCTTCCGACAAGCTGTGGGCATGAGCAAAAGTCTTCCAGCCTCGACGGAAGTACATGACATGAGGGGCGGGGAAATCTACATCCACATGTATGTTGCCATTCCCACTACCCCTCATGTGCAGTCTCAATTCTCACGGCTGCTCGAGCTCCATCACCCTTGCAAATGGGGTAGGGAGGCGGAGCCGGCCATGCGGAGGTTTATACAGCCTGATAACGAAATCCAAGGGCTGATCGTCAACGTGGCCTACCGTTGGGGAAGGAGCATCCAGAGCAGGCGCGATCGAGGCATCGCCTCGTCCCCCTCGGCCTCATGCACCAGGACAACCACGGCCACGCCCCCTTCCGCCTCCTCTCACCACGGGTTTAGCCCCCGCATCGACAAAGGAAGGAGGGAGGCGCTGTCGAGCAGAATTTCTCGTCACCACTAGGGCAACACCCAATCCCCGACCTCTCGCCATGATAAGCGGAGGCTATGGAAAGAATTGAGGGAGGAGGGGTGCACAAAAGCGTCTCGCCCGGCATCCCCTTTTATAGGCGGGCAAGGGGAGAGGTCGGGTTTTTCCGTGCAGGTTGTTGCCCCCGTTCAACCAATCTGAATCCTCCTAACCATTAACGGCTCACGGAATCAAGGCTGACCCGCTGCTCCAATCCACGGCGCCTGGCTTTCTGCCATGGCACCCATTCTCGTACCCTCCGCATTGACCACCAACCCTGCACAATGCATGCGGTACATGTGGCAGAAGCACTTGGAGTGGGAAGAATAGTGAGATGGCAGTTGTCGCCCCGTGAACATGGGATGTGGGTACTCTGCAAGACATGGCTCATTATCTACCCCACTACAGTTGGTGTTACACAACAGACAGAAAAACCGGAAAATGACATGGGTTCAGGTTAATGTAGAAGCAAAGAAGATCTCAAGGGGCAATCCACAACTACGCTCCTGCATGTGCACTAGTTAGGGCCTACCTCGACGACGCCCGACAGTGCGTTCGGGTCAGGCCCGGGGGCTCCTGTCGGTGCAACAAACCCTGGGTCCATTCCCCGGACTATGCACAGGCCCAAGGATGAGATTACAACATCCAAGATCAGACCAAGTACCAAAGACCAGTCCTTTGAAGGACCAAAGTGTAGATCAAGAAGACCAAGTCGAGCCAATGAAGCAAGATATCGCTAAGGGAAAAACCTCCCTTGCCGGGCAGGCGAGCCTGGCGAGGTCGAGGTTACCCCGGAAGCAAGCCTCCAGATCGTCCCAGCAATCCTGCCAGGGCTTGCAGAGGCAAACTACTCCAGTGCACCACCTCATAGCAATGCAAGTCACTAATCGGTGCGGTGTCAAGCGCCTAAGTGACTAAGTGGCTGCTTCTTGCAACATGGCAGCAACTTCCTACAGAAAACACCTCCATATGACACCCGTCCTGAGACGTGTCAAGCAAGCAGGCACGAGGCTGGCAAAATAGCCCAGCAAGGTGTCACAACCCTAGTTCAGTAATGCACTTGGGTTAGATTTGCATGTTCCATCATGTTTAAATTTTATTTAAACTTTAGATGGGGATTTAACAAACCCTAGCACCCCTTTGAATTACTAGGTTCAACCAAAATTGGTTTCAATGAACCCAAAATGGCCTTCACAAAATGTTCATCACTTCTGGTTTGGGCTAAAACCCTGGCTAAAATGGTGCACATTTTTGTAGGACACTCTGTAGTATTGAATTAATCCATAAAGGTATTTGCATTTGGACATTTAAATACTATAAATATTTTTTACATGTCCAAATACTTCTAAAAGTACTTGAGGGCTATTGGGAATAATTTCACAAGTGCCCACAATTATTTCTAGGGTTTATTTAAATGATTTGTCATTTTTGCTAAATCAAAATCAAAGACAGAAAAACAAACATAAAATAAAACACACACACACACAAAGAAAGAGAAGCTTACCTGGCCCTGCCACCTGGCTTGGTATAGTTGGCGCAGCCCACCAGGGGCGAAGAGGTCATCTTCAACCTCTGCCAGTAGGCAGAGGGAGAGACCGGGCACGACATCGGCCGTGCCACCTCTTGCTTGCCTCGCTGTACTCCTCCTCGAGCCTTCTGATGGAGCCATGGAGATGCCCACGCCCCCCTGGATCCTTCCCACCTCTCCGCGCTCACTTTCCCCACCTCTGCCTCCCTCCCCTGCTCTCGCTCGGACGCACCCGAGAACACCGACAAGAACCACCGCGGCCACTGACCACCACTCGCCTTTCCGGAGCATCCAGCAGGACCGACATTGTCTCCTTCATCGTCTACACCAATCCGTTCGACCACGGGAGCCCTGCAGCATCGCCACCATCGCCATATTCATCCTCTGCCCTGATAGCCGCCGTCGTCGATTCGCCGGCTACGGCACCTCCTCGAGCTCGCTGTCCGTACCAGAAGATCCGCTGTGAGCCCTGCAGCCTTTTCCCCCTCCTCCCTTAGTTGCGCTCGCCCTCTAGCCGCTGCCCTGCAAGCCCCCGAGCGCCGCCGCCCGCCATGGCCGGCTAGCCCCACGCCCCCGACCTCCCCTGCTCTCCCAAGCAGCACGAGTGTGCTCACCGCATCCCCGGGAGGTGAATGCGCCACACCTCTCGCTCAAGCCAGCGCTAAAACAACGCGCTCGCTCGAGGCCGAGCTGCAGCCGCCGTGGAACTCGACGCCGTCGATGATTCCGGCCACCCCATCGACTGCTTCCACTAGCAACCGATGCGCCTCGATGCGCTGCGTCCGTAGAACCCAGCCACGTGAGCTCCCGTCGCCGGAAATGGCCGAGAGGGCAACTCTGGCGTCCTCGGATAGCGCCGATGGCTAAATGCTGTTTAGCTGAAGTGGCGTGGTTATTAGGGACAAACTACTCCCCCACTTAATTAAACCATAGGGTCACCGAGTGGTCCCCACCCTGTTAATCCTTTAGATTAGGTTTAATTTAAACCATGTTAGTTAACTGAGTCAATGACATGTGGGGCCCACATGTTAGGTTTGACCTAGACAGCACCCTGTTGACCTGATGACATCACACCGATGTCATGCTCATGTAGTAAACCATTTCTGGTATTTAAATAAATCTAAATGATTTATTTATCCTCAGAAATTTGAGTAAACTTCAGAAAATCATAGAAAATAATCTATAACTCCAAATGAAATAAATTATATATAAAAAAATTATCAAAAAATCCAATCTATCCATATATGCTGTTTTCATGCATGACAAAGCAACTTAACCTTGCTATATAGATCAAAACATGATAATGCACATTATAAATTCATAACTTGAGTTTGAATTTGAACCCTTGGTTCAAATTAGCTCAAACCCTTCTAGTTTCAGTTGCATTAGCTCAAATCACATCATATTACCATGTCATGTTCATGCATCATATTGTTGCATTGCATTGATTGTGTTTCTTCTCTATTGCCGGTGTTTGTCCCCTCTTAGTGGACGTAGTTTCGATGATGAGTTCGATGAAACCGATGAAGAGTTATGCTATCTTCGAAAGTGTCAAGCAAGCAAAACCCCCTTGTTCATTCCAATACAATCCCACTCTCTCGCTCCTACTCTCTTTTACTACATAAGGACAACAACGATTCAACTGTTACATGCTGCAGTAGTTGAACCCTTTTCCACTTCATGACCTGTCATTGCCACAGTAAATAGATGAAACCCACTACACTACTAGGGAAAACCTTATACACAGAATATTAGCAGCAGCGCGGTCTAAAAATAGACGCTACTGCTAATTAGTAGTAGCGATCTTTAGAAAACCGCGCTACTAATAGCACGGTAGCAGTAGCGGTCTAGGTGAAACAAGCGCTCCTACTATAATTGCCACGACATTGCCCCCAGGCTAGATATAGTAGTAGCGCCCTTCCGAGGACGCGCTACTGCTAAAGTACTTAGTAGCAACATTTTTCTTCAAAACACGCTACTGCTAAGTATTGCACATAATTAAGTTTAGTCCCATACTGCTAAGCGAACAAGGTGTTTACCACCTTAAATATGTTACTTCTCAAACAATCTCTAGCACTTGGTCTTCATTGAACTATATGTGTAGGATTTATGGCTGCAATATGAATCTTCACCTGTGCCTATACAGGTACTGTGAGGATTCATGTTAACTATTTAGATTCTACACAAAAAGATCAATGATGACCAATGTATATTTTTGAAGTTTTTACATGCTTAGACTTAGAAGTAGCGTTTTTCAGGGCAAAGCGCTACTGATACTATAAAACAGAAAGGAATAGCTGTAGCGCGTTCCGGCAAAACGTGCTGCTGCTAGTTTGACTTAACCCCCGGCCGCGCGGGCTCAAAATTTCGCCAAGTCCTTCCCCTCCACTTCCCCCTTTCCCCCAACTGATCCATCACTGCCGTCGCCCTGCCGCTCTCGACCTCACTGCCGCCGCCCTCAACCTCACTGACGGTGTCCTGGACTAGGGGGTACTCACCACGTCATCTCCCGATCTATTAGATTGGGCCGAGGACCCCCATGGCCGTATACTCATGGGCCTGTTCGGACAGCTGCCGCATACATAGAATATTCCACAAGACTTGGCGATCAAGACAAGGACTCCTCCCCACCGGCGTATTCGGCTAGGACTCTTGTTATCCTAGGCCTCTGGTGCATTATATAAACCGAGGCCAGGCTAGTCGATAGATCATATCCATACAATCATACCATAGGCTAGCTTCTAGGGTTTAGCGTCATTGATCTTGTGGTAGATCTACTCTTGTACTATCCATATCATCAATATTAATCAAGCAGGACGTAGGGTTTTACCTCCATCAAGAGGGCTCGAACCTGGGTAAAACATCATGTTCCCTGCCTCCTGTTACCATCCGGCCTAGACGCACAGTTCGGGACCCCTACCCGAGATCCGCCGGTTTTGACACCGACATTGGTGCTTTCATTGAGAGTTCCGCTGTGTGATTGACAAAAGGATCGATGGCTCGCCTGCAGATCAACTGCGACTTTGGTGTCTTCGTCACCAGTTCGACTGGTCACCTTGGTTCGACCAAGAATTGCGCCCCGTGTTCGGATCACCATGTTCGGATGAGGGCCTTCTTCAAACATCAACTCCGATCTCTATCAAGATCATGGAGGAATTATCTATGGAGCTCGGGGGCTCAACGTCAACATTGCCCTCAAGCGACCGTGCTGTTTTTTTGGACAGCGAACTCGTATCTGCCGCCACCACATCCTCGAGTATCGCTTTGACGATCGCTTTGATGGAATTGAGCGGAATTGGGTCTATAACAACCCTGGAAAATTTCGTCGAGTTCCGATGGAGGAATCTCTGGCAATCCACGATATATCAGAGCCCTGTCAAATCTGGATGGGAATTTGGATGAGTTTAGGGCGTGGTGTCCAGCTTCTAGCTCGGACATCCTTTGGAAGATCCAACCGTTGATCGGCTGCGGAATTCCTATATCTACCACCTCTCAAAATTTCAGCTCGATCCGACCGTCCAAACTCCGGAAACCTTCCGATTAGTGCATCACTTTTTGGATCTGTTTTCTGCGCGAAAACAAATCTGACCCGAGTTCATCTTTTTTATGAACGGGATTTCGGACATCCCTTTTGAAGGAAGTTTTGTACGGGTATTGTGTTTTGTTTCCGAACACATCCCACTAACTTTAAGATCTTTTGAACATGATCTTCAACATCAAGCTGGTGTCAAACCAGTCCGGCAATATTACTCCACGGCTGCCGACCTGCGCTAGACACGTCGTCACTTTAGCCGAGCTCAACTTCTTCGGATCATAATTTCGGCAAGCCGAACAAGAGTCCGGCAGCGCAAAGGATAAATCATCATCAACATAGCCGCCCCAAGGATTACACGGAGCGGGCATACCGGCATCGCCGCACGGTCGCTTCATCAAGCCGGCATCGACCACGTCACGACCTGCATCGACAGGGCCGCACTATTGCTTCTTCAAGGTGGTGTCCATCACGCCGACCTACTTCGACTCATCGGCTGACGTCGAGGCTTCGACATCTCGGCTGGACCGGGGGCTTCGCCATCTCTTCATCAACCTACTGCGGACACTTCGGCGTCACTAGCCGACCAGCTCCGTCACGTTAGCTGGGCCGAGGGCTTTGCCTCGGTCTATCAAATGGTTACCGCATTAACGACAGTCGCGTGGTGGTTCGATCAATTTCCATACATAGTCCGGCGAACGCCGCATCCGGAGCTCGGACCGACCTGTGAATTCAGGCTTTGCCACGCCTTTACTACATCACGCCGACGCCCTGCCTCGACATTGACTTCGGCGCTAGGCCATATTTCTTCTATTCCTCACTTTGCATAAATTATTTATTATGCAACATTTTTTTTAAATTATCATTATTACTATTATCTCCGCTTTGCACTATTTTGTGCACGGGAAAATGATCCAGGGACTTCAGCGTCACTCTGCCGGTCTGCATTGACCGTGCTATGTCACCACTTCGGCGTGTCGAGCTCTTCGCTCCGCCACCTCGGGACCAGCTTGGGGGATGGAACCTTGCCCCGCATCAAGCTCGGGCCGCGTCATCAATACCGAACACATTAACCAGCTAAGTCGCTTTCATGCTCAAAGCTTTAATTTCTAACTTGTGCTCGGTTCGACCAAGCATTATACTCTTTTGGAAAAAAGTTGCTTGTAAAAAATTTCCTTGCCCAAACTTTGTTTGTGACGCATAAATTCAAATACCCTGTTTACTTGGGGGCTTCCTTTATGAAGCTTTTCCTATTGCATATGATTATACTTGTACGGCTTTGTTCCTTGTTCATGTATTACGCCACAATATGCACCATATTAACTTAAGCGATTTGCAAGCTGGGTTGCCTCGCTCCTGTGTTTACCCCTATGTTCCCGATTGTTCGGCTAGGGAGTAAAGGGAGCACCTCTGCGATTGTCACGATCGGGTCAACCAAGCCGGACCTCAGACTGGGTGAAGCCAAAAGCTAGCGCTCTTATAGTTTTCAATGATGGCCGGCACACAACGGAACTCATGAGTACAAAAAATCTATTGCACAAGTCTCATAATAACAATGAGCACAGAAGAAAAGTATCGGTGGGGGTACTATTTTCTTCGAAGATGCTTCTTACACTTCACGGTAATATAGCATAAGTTCCCTGAGCGCGCTTTGTCTGTTACAGCCTTATGGCCTGATTGCCTGGTTATTGGAAACACCGTCGATATTCTCGACCAATGGAGTACATAACACTTTTCGGTCCTTGACCGAAGCGGGAGAAGCTGACTGTCGGTTAAGACGCGTTTAAAGTTCGGTTGAACATAGATATGATATAAGTAATTCGGTACATGCAATCATTCTTCTACCCAAGTCACTTGGGGGCTCTTAAGTTTATTTGAGCCGTTTTATAATAAGTGTTCTTCTTCTTAGTCGTTGCAAAGTTTTATTATTATTTATCACTCCTTTTTCGACACGAGTGTGCGGTCACTAGCCGGGGAGCCTAATTTCTCTCTCAAAGCCGCTAGAGTTTAGTTTGCTAAACTGGCCTAATGAGGAGTACTCCGCCCTCGGGATAGGAGGTTGAAGCCGTAGGATGACCCGCTCGAAGTCTTGAGATAGGATGTATCATGTTAAAGCATGACAGAAGCACTTCTTTTTTCTAAGACCAACATTCGGATTGGCACCGAACACTTGATATTGTTCGGACGTCATGTTTTTACTGACGTTTCTTGGTTTTCCAAGCTTTTTGGCACTTTTAAACTATTTGTGGTTCTCCAGCATTAGTCTCGCAGTGCAACACCGGACACCTTTAGGGATTCGGCAAAAACATTCTCAGATATTGCTATATATGCATCGGTTTCGAATTGTGTCTTCGGTCAATAGTTGGGTTGCCTGGCTCCTGCACTTGCTTCCTACGTTCCGTTTTGTTCGGCTAGGCATGCAAAGGGAGAACCACTGCGATTGTGCTTCCAGCTCACATGGTTAAGCACCTCAGTGGAGAAAGCCGAAAACTGACTTTCACAATAAGCGTAAACTGGTCAGCGATCCGATGACTATGTTAAATGATGGGCCGTTCATAACATTGGCCGAAGTGGTTACGGCTTGACCCGGACTGTCGCCGAACACTACCAGGGTCTATTAACTGGCCTCCCAAACTAAATCCTCAATATTTTGCTCTTACATTAGAGCTGAGGTTTAATGATCATGCTTAGCATGACAACCCAAAGAAAGGAACCGATAGCGGGACTATTTTCTTTGGAAGACATTTCTTCTGTTAAACAATGATATAACTCTCCGCATACCTTTGTTTATAAAACCGTATGGCCAGATTGCCTTGTTTGTTGTAAGTCTTTGCCCTCATAAAGGCTTTATAAAGTAGGACAAACACTCCTCGGCTACTGGCCGAGGAGGTGGAAGCCGATGGTCGGTCAACAAAGTTTTGTACAATGCGATCCGAGCATTAATGACGTAAAGTACTTGGATACATAGAGTCATTACACATAATTTGTGATTTTGCTATGGATATTGATCCTTAATTCGGCCACTCGTTCCCGTATTAAGGCTCGGGGGCTACTGGGCTTCGGGCTTATTATTTACAAATATTAAAGGGGCACATTGATCCCCTGATCTGGTGTTACCACCCGACCAGTGTCTCGGGGGCTACTGCATTGCTTGTCCAATGCAGAAAATTTTATGTGCAATATAGTTTCCGAGGAGATTTTGATCCTCAGGTTGGTCGGCCGCACCCAACCTGAGTCTCGAGGACTGAACACGCCGCTTTTAGTGTCCCGAAGTATTCTGCCAAGCTTGGACTTGATCCTCAGGCTGATTTTGCAAATCAAACTGAGTCTCAGCGGCTACTAGGATCAGCGGTCTTACGTCATCCTTCAGGTGCATCTCGGGTTTTAGACCGATACACACCTTGAGGGCTACTGGCTATATATCTCGGCAGAGAATGAATTGCAATAATAAAAAATATTGACAAAAAATCGGCCCATAGTCGGGGTGGTGCACCACCTCGGAAGCAGTCCGGCATAAAGCTCGGGCGCTAGTGGCTGGCTCCATAGAGGGCATTTCCGACATTAAGCTCGGCTAAACTCCTTCAAACTTCTTTGAACCAAGGTGATTTACGACACCTCGGATATAGTCCGGCATTGGATCTCGGATACATATCCGGCGTTGGAGCTCGGATACATTCCGGCATTAGAGCTGGGAAGCGGTCCGGCGTTGGTGCTCGGCTACAAAAGATACCTCGAATGCAGTCCGGAGTTGGAGCTCGGATGCAAGAGGACACTGCCTCCCGGGAACAACTTCAAACCCGAGGTGTGGCATAAAAATAAACAAGGCATTGATAAAGGCCGGAAACTTAAAGGGGCTCCTCGGATACCCGGCGTATAAACTCGTCGAATGCATCTCGGCGATCCTCAAGACCGAAGATGAGAAGATTTGTTGAACCAGTTTTCAAGACCGACGACCGAAGATGAAGAACAGTTCAGAAGAATCGAGGAGCGTCCCTAACTTGAAGACTGGTTCAGGGGGCTACTGACGGTGTCCTGGACTAGGGGGTACTCACCACGTCATCTCCCGATCTATTAGATTGGGCCGAGGACCCCCATGGCCGTATACTCATGGGCCAGTTCGGACAGCTGCCGCATACAAGGAATATTCCACAAGACTTGGCGATCAAGACAAGGACTCCTCCCCACCGGCGTATTCGGCTAGGACTCTTGTTATCCTAGGCCTCTGGTGCATTATATAAACCGAGGCCAGGCTAGTCGATAGATCATATACATACAATCATACCATAGGCTAGCTTCTAGGGTTTACCCTCATTGATCTCGTGGTAGATCTACTATTGTACTACCCATATCATCAATATTAATCAAGCAGGACGTATGGTTTTACCTCCATCAAGAGGGCCCGAACCTGGGTAAAACATCGTGTTCCCTGCCTCTTGTTACCATCCGGCCTAGACGCACAGTTCGGGACCCCCTACCCGAGATCCGCCGGTTTTGACACCGACACTCACCACCGCCACCGCCCGCCGCACACCCTCGACGCCGCCCCCGACCCCGACATCGACGCCACCCTCCGCCGCGCGCCCGAGCCCCGACCCCGTCCTCAACACCGCCTACCCCTTCCTCGCCGCAGTCACCGTAAGCCTCTGCCTCTCCTCTCCCCTACCCTCCTCTCTCTCTGCTAGGGCAATTCATATATGTGTTGATGCTGTGTTGATGTTCATATGAACCCTAGGTGTTCATATGAACCCTAGATTTGTTTAGGGCAGTAGGCATTTTTTTAGCATTTAGGAAAAATGATTTGCAATTTTTTTAGGAAATTAGCTCGGGCAAATTTTTATGAAAATTCCTAAACAATAATTTCATTCAAAAAACAAAAAACAGAATTGTTTTTCTTTCAAAAACTTGGTTAAACTAAATGTTGCTACGTAAACAAAAAAAAGATTGTTGTTATATGATATATGTCATTGATGTTCATTTGCATATTCCATTATTGAAGTGGTTCGATTGTGCCCAAGTGGCTTTGTTTTTTCCAGGGAATGAAGTCGAGTGGCCTATGTTTTGCCTGAATGTTGATTCCTTTCCGTTTCGGCAAATTTTAGGTTCTCGATTTGTCTACTTTTTAATAAAAGTCATGCCGAAATTTTCCGTGAATTTTGGCATGACTTGTGCTACAAACTAGGACATATCGAGTCCTACCGGGAAGGAGTCAACATTCCTGCAAAGCATAGGTCTTTTTTATGTCATTATTCATTTTATTAGGTATATAATTAATTGAATAGATTTAATCGTAAGAACTAGTTGAATTAATAGAACTAGTTGAACATGTCACATTTGTTGTTTTTTAGTTAAAGAAAATTTTCCCGCATCCTTGTCGTGGAGTCGGCGAAGGACACCCGCGTCATCAGATGGGCCATGTCTAGGACTGGGCTCCACCGGGGTGGTACTGGGAGGCGCTACCTACCAGATGGCGCAGGTTGGTGAGGAGCCAGCCTGTCATTGACCCGAACCTTCTTTGGTGGCGGTCGCGTGGGCCAGTGATGGTCCTGAGGCTCGAGGACCCCGTGGAGGTGGTGCGTCACCGTGTTAGTGAGGACGACGCGCATGTCCATCGCTACTTGTTTGCGTTGGAGCACAGGTTCTCCAATACCTGGCAGGTTCTCCAAGGATCTCACTGGAGCTATGATCCTGTGATGGTTCCTTCTCTTTGGGTGTCCATCACCCACGCCGATACCCGTCGTGCGCTAGGGTTTTAGTTGTATTAGTGATGTTATATGTATGATACTATTCGGGATGTATTAGTGATAATATTCGACGATGTACGAACGCATGAGATGATTTACTTTTGCTTATTGAATGCATGCTAATTTGAATACTAATTTATTTTACGATTTGGTTTTCCTTATTGAATTCTCATGTCAATATGAGTCCTATAAGATATTTTGAGTATCCTGGTAGTTGTCTTTGATCGATTTTCAATTAATGTTTTAACTATGAACATAGGAAATGTCTGACAATGAAAAGGATTTCGGTATTTGCAAATACTGCAAAGACGAGCGCGGCCTGTGCGACGGAATCTTCCTAGATGATGATAGGCGCTTCAGCATCAAGCTGGACGTGAACTTCGAAGTGCATACAGTAAGTCACAATGACAAGTCTTTTTTTGTAATTAAGCATGACATCTGCTTCATTTGCTTCAACTTATAATTTAAATTTTTTACTATTCTACTAGCGTATCCCCTGCCATGCAAGAGTTTTTGTATTGGATAAGATAGGTTTTAGTTGTACTATGGAGGTAAAGAAAGTTTACTTGAAGATCGAGCATGGTTGTATTTTCCATGAAAAATTATACAACATAGACGACTACACCTATTTTGGATCCAAAACTTGGCGAGCACTATGCAAGACTTATGCATTTGAGCCTGATATGGTTATCAACTTTGATATTCGTCCAGAAGATGATACCGAAGGTAATATCGACATCTGGGTCGTTGTGCAGACGCCTCCAGTTATACCATTATGTGAGTTTCTCAACCATATTTATGTCTTTAATATTGTTTATTTAAAAATAGTTGACAACTAATTTCTATTGTCAGCTTATTTCCGTTCAACCAAACATGTCCAGCGCTTGGTAGACATGACCTACTACTATCCCGGGGCTGAACTAAACTACGAGGAGCTAAGTCATCATGTTACATGGCTTGAGGATCTTGATATTGTCAAGACAAATTTTCTTCCTGCACTTAGAAATGTTAGTAATGAAAACGTGCGACCAATAGTGTTCGTAATGAACTACGGTCACATCTATTTAGAAAAGATGGTAATATTTTTACTATTTGTCCTCAGTGCATCTTTTGCATAGATTATTTTTAAGCTAAACTTCATTGCTAAGTATTTTACTATACGATGTTCTTCAACAGGGACTCCCGATGAATGTTGTGCCTCACGGGATCGAGACTAAAGGTAACATGAGTGTTGTTAGCTTACGGCCAAGATATCCTACAATGCACTTTAGTGCATTTAGGATTTCTAATAGTGAGCAATTCTTAATAGTGAAAGACTGGACCAAATTTGTGATGGAGGAGTGCAGAGAAGTACTAGGGCCATCAATAAGAAGCGCAGCCCATGATTAGGAGACAGGTTCATCTGCATGCTCCAACTTGATGAAGGAGGAGAGCTACACATGTTTTATGTTATTTTACCTGAGAGAGAGCAGCAGGAGTGATTAGTTAGCTAGAAATGAGTTTGAAGATGATGATGTGCTACACTATGACTATGATGATTAAATAGCTAGTGTTGGTGGTAATGACTATGATGATTATTATTAGCTAGTGTTGGTGGTGATTAGATAGCTACCGCATCTAGTGTTCGTGGTGATTAGCTAGCTAGAATGAGTTTGATCGGATGATGTGCTACACTATGACTATGGTGATTAAATAAATACTTTTGGTGGTAATGACTATGATGATGATTAAATAGCTTGTGCTGGCGGATTAGATTCAGCTGGAGGCAACATGTGGTGCACATAGAAAGTACTACTAGTCCAAACTGGATCAAGTTTGGATTAGTAGTATACTTTTGACATGCACCACATATTGCCTCCACTTGAACCTAATCCACCTTCATTTGACACACTGTTTTCGACATAATGATATAAATCTCAGAATTGGTATTGTACCAAAATTTGTATAACGGCGTATAAATACACTAAAAATAAAAAAATGGGAAAAGAATACTAGTAGCGATGGATAGTAAACACGCTGCAACTAGCTAGATTAGCAGCAGCGCGGGAGAGAACAAGCGCTGCCGTTATGTGTCTTAGCAGTAGCGCGTGTCGCACGCGCTACTGCTATGTAATAGTTGTAGCGTAGCACGGCAGCCCGCGCTACTAGTGGGCATTAAACCCGCGCTACTACTAGGGTTTTCCCTACTAGTGCTAGCATGAGTAGGAGTTGTTTGAGCCCTGATGTGCCTACTCATTTATGCTTGTTTTCATGCCTTCTACTTCTTAGAGTTGAGTCAGGTCTGATTCATCGGGGATGAATTGGAATGTGGTGAACATGTCTTACTGTTGAGAGCTAAGTGTGTAAACCCGATTTGGTAAAGGTAGCGGTGAGAGGTCATGTAGGAGTACATGGTGGGTTGTCTCATTGAAATCATCCTCAGGAACTGAGTTCTATGTCTCGACTTATTAATCAACCTGGTCTCTTTCCAGGAGTTGCAACTAGTTTCTCTTGTTTGTAGGTAGTGCTAGTAGTCTACCAAGTGGCACCCGGTACAGGTGGGCTTGGGAAAGACTAGGTGCAGTGGCACGGTGTACCAAGTATTGCCCGTTTGGTTGGCTTGGGAACCCTGCTCACATTGTTTGGGGCTGTGAGCGACACCCCAGATGGATCTCCTTGCAGATGGAACCCGAATAGGCGATAAACCTGGACTAGACACTTGTGTGGTTAGTTAGGTCGTGGCCAACTCCCTCGCTAGGCTTCTGCTTGAAGGTTGCCGAGATACACATCATTTACATGGTGGTAATTGGCGAGAGCGTGTGTGAAGAAGTACACCCCTGCAGGGTTAACATCATCTATTCGAATAGCCGCGTCCATGGTAAAGGACTCCTGGGTTGCATGTATAGTTCATAGACAAGGGAAAGTGGATACTCTAAAATGTGCAAGATAAACGTGAGTGCTATGGATGGCCCTCTCGTAGGGATACTGGAGCGGATCCATAGTGGTGTAAAGAGTTACCAACAGTTGTAGTTTAGGATAGCCACTAAGTCAAAGCTGGCTTGCTGCAATTAAACTCCACCACCCCTTTGTTGATACCGATGCATATGTAGATAGTTCTAATGTAAGTCTTGTTGGGTACAGTTGTACTCACGTTTGCTTAAATTATGTTTTTGTAGAGAGACTTCAGTCTCGCTAGTAGTTCCATGTGGACTTCGACGTTTAACTTGTTACCTCAGCTACGATCTTATACCCTTTGGAGGGTCTTGTAGATAGATAGGCTTACTAGCCTTCTCTCTTTTCAAATGTCTGTACTCATACATGTTTATGCTTCCGCATGTGCATGTTGCTTGTATGACTTGAATGCTCGGTCATCAGACCCATGTTTGTAATATCTGGCTCTTCGGGGCCTAATGAATAATACTTTGAGTCATAGAGTTATGTTGTGATGCCATGTTGTATTTGCACATACCGAGCATATTGTGTGTATGTTATTGAAATGCTTAGTATGTGTGGGATCCGACAACCTAGTTGTTTATTCTTGGTAGCTTCTCTTATGGGGAAATGTCTCCTAGTGCTTCCACTGAGCCATAGTAGCTTGCTATTGCTCCGAAACACTTAGGCTGGCCGACATGTGTCCTTCTTCGTTCCCGTGTCTGTCCCTTCGGGGGAATGTCACGCGGTGTCTACCGGAGTCCTGTTAGACTGATATAGCCCCGATTCTCCAGTGTCCTGTTAGCCCAGCAGCTACGGCCCGGATTCACTCGCTGATGACCGGCACATTCGTTGCTGGGTCATGTATGCATGTCCCTATAAGTTAGTGCCACTTTGGGTTTACGGCTAGTCATGTCAGCCCGAGTTCTCTGTCATATGGATGCTAGAGACACTATCATATACGTGAGCCAAAATGCGAAAACAGTCCCGGGCCAGGTAAGGTGGCACCCATGGGAATACCGTGTGTGAGGCCGCACAGTGATATGATGTGTTACATGCTAGATCGGTGTGACTTAGGATTGGGGTCCTCATAGGTTTGGTATCAGAGCCTAACTGCATGTAGGATTACCGAGCCAAACTAGTCGAACTCGAGTCTAGAAATGCTTTAGTTATATAAGGGGATTGATTGTGGAAGGGAATGTAAGGCTCTTTTTACTCCTTTACCTTATGCCTTCTTATCTGAGTCATCGTCTTCTCTTCTTTGGGGATTAAGAACTAGGCTTTCTCTTCTTTCTATCAGGATCACATGTTACTAATCCATAGCCTTATAGGATTGATGGATTGAAGCCTCACTTCAATTTCTAGTACTTCTGTATGTTGACAGTTGATCTCGGAACCCTGTTATTGTGATGTTGAGTGGTTATGCCACCATTTTGCAGGATGTCTCAAATCTTTTTGAGCATTTGCTGCCATTATGCTGTCCGAGTTATACCAGGTTTCTAAATAGTCTGACGCACTTGCAAATTCTTTCTCCCTGTTCCAACGTCCCTTTTGGCCAGATTAACCACACTAATCAGTGTGTTGAGGTACTCCATTGCCTCAACGTATATGTTGAAGCTATTGTTATTACACTAGGGTATCTTAGAGAAGCACCCAGTAATCTAGCTCTGATTTGAATTCCTAGTGTGTTGATTCTGGTCATCATTCTCGAACGCATCCTGTGATGCCACTTAGTTAGTAGGCATTCTATTCCTAGGTTCTTGAACCCAAGATTCACTCTACTTGCTTCGTGTAGATAGTGTTTGCTCGTTCCTTTAGGGTATTAGTAACACTACAAAAAAAGACACATCCGTGACATTTTGGGCCGAACGAAACAAAATTATGTCATACTTATGACACTTCTATGACAATAATTGTGACAAAACCCGGTATCATCATAGATGTGGTGGGCTCCTACTTCTATGACAAAAAATCATGACAGAAAATGGGCATCTCGTCCTGGGCGGGCCGGAGACGCAGCTGCATGACATTCTTTGGGCCGTCCATGACGGAAACAACCATGGTAGAAGCGAGGGCGAGGAAAATATCGGGGTGTTCCCGATAACGGTGGGTGGTCGGGGCCGAGCGATGCACGGAGGTTTGCGCATTTCTCTCTTACATGCACGCACGTGGGTGCGAGGTGTTGGGCTCTAACTGAACCCGAGTGAGGCGTTCGCCTACTGAACCTGAGCGATAGCACTGCAGGCTACGCGTTACTGAACCCGAGCGATCGAATGATGGCTGTTAACTGAACCTGATCGAGCGATTCCTTCGCTACTGCTGCTAACTGAAGCCGATCGATGCTGCCTCTGGATGAATAGTGAGTGTTGCTAGGGGGTTAGATGAACAGTTCCCGGTGGGGGTGGATGAACAGGAGCCCGTGGTGTTGCCTCTGGATGAACAAGACCCCAATCGATCGAGCCGGTTGGGGCTGGATGAACAGGACCCCGTGGAGGGCTGGATGAACAGGACCACCCCGTGGAGGGCTGGATGAACAGGACCACCCCGTGGAGGGCTGGATGAACAGTAGATGGTGGAGGGTTGGATGAATAGTAGCCCGTGGAGGGGTGGTTGAACAGGAGCCCGTGGAGAGGGCTGGTTGAACAGTAGTCGGTGGAGTAGCGTGCGGTGGAGGCTGGATGAACAAGAGCCCGTGGATGAACAGTCGCAGGTGGAGGCTGGAGGAGGTCAACGGTGGATGAACAGTGGCCCGTGGAGGCTGGAGGGGTCGACGGTGGAGATGAATAATATCATGTGGAGTCCCGTTTTGTGCTACGCCACACCCCTCCCGATGAATAGGACCCCCGTTTCGACCATAGGAGGTCCGTTTGCTCCGTTTTGCGGTACGCCAGACCCCTCCCGATGAACATGATCTCATTTCGACCGTGGTCGGTCGAACACAAGGCCATTTCCTCCGTTCTGCGGTATGCCAGGCCTTGTTTCCATCGGCTGTTCCGTCCAAGCCCTCCCGATGAACGCGACGATGCATTCCGTTCCAACCCAGCCGGTTGGCTCCCCATGAACACGACGACGACGCAGTTTCTCTGTTCCGACCCATGCATGTACACGAGCCATGGCCGTACGTATGCGCTAGTTGGAGTTCGAGACCCCGCCCGTATCTACGTATGTAGCCATACTTTCTTTCTTGCATACTAGCCGTTGTACGTACGTGTACATGCTACATGCTCGCCTCTACTACGACACGTGCGCGCTCTACATCGACCAGTATGTACGTACACGTTCACGACCAGAATGACAATGCTACGTATGCTTCAACCAAGTGGGTCCCGACTGTCAGGCACTTCCTTGCATGCGAAGATATAGCTGGTGGGTCCCAGCAGTCATGGGGGCGAATCATTTTTTTTCCCGGACACACTTCCTTGCGTGCAAAGATGTAGCTGGTGGGTCCCAGCAGTCAGGGGGGAAACGTTTTTTCACGAAATACGGTGGCCCGTCCGGTGGGTCCCCACTGTCAGGTGCAGGAATAATTATTTTGCGGGTAATAAGGAGGCACTTCCTTGCGGCTGCCGTGGACCCAGCTGTCAGCCTCCCCATGTACAGTACTCTTCCGATGGAAGTCGGTTGTTGACCACATTGACCACGCCGCGCTGAGAGCACCAAGGCGGTGGACAATGGCGAGGCCTAGGAAGGGTATGACACGGAGCCAGGGAAGACGCGACAATGGATGCCCACACGAAGAGGAGTATGAGGGTTCACTGTTTCGGCTGCGGTGTGAGGCTACCGTCGCTGCAGAATAACAGGGGGTGTGGGTAAGAAGAGGGATGGCATGGCCAATGGTGGGAGTAGTAGGGGGCGGTGAGGCCTCCACGGCATCACACCTAGCCACGGGAGGCAGGAGCACGCGGCACGACCGATGCTGGTTTGGGCGGCTGGAGCAATAAGACCAGAGGTTAAAGAAGCACTATGGCCGTTGGATGGACATCGTACGGTCACTGCAGCTAGAATCGTTCATATTGACTAAGTTGACAAAGCCCTCCATCCCCGTCAACTTAGTAGGCCCACAAGTCAGCCTCCCACCAAGGTGGGTCCCGGCTAGCAGGGGGAGTATTCATTTTTTTCTGCGTA
This sequence comes from Triticum dicoccoides, assembly GCF_002162155.2. Lineage (NCBI taxonomy): Eukaryota > Viridiplantae > Streptophyta > Magnoliopsida > Poales > Poaceae > Triticum > Triticum dicoccoides. The sequence goes on from NC_041392.1 coordinate 354,818,525, forward strand.
ATATGGAGGCACTTCTGGTGGGTCCGAGCTGACAGAGGGGGGAACGTTTTTTTTTTGCGAAATACGGTGGGCCATCCAGTGGGTCCCAGCAGTCAAGGGGGAAAACATTTTTTCACAAAATATAGTGGCCCATCCGGTGGGTCCCTGCTGTCAGGTGGAGGAATCATTATATTCCGCGTAATAAGGAGGCACTTCCTTGCTGCGGCCGTGGACCGAGCTGTCAACCTTTCCACATACAGTACACTTCCGATGGAGGTCGTTCCTTGACCACGTTGACCACGCCACATGCGTCCATGGGCGTGGTGCGTCCCCATTCTTAGCCTCTCACGTACAGTCATCTTCCGATGACTCTCGGTTGTTCACCACATTGACCACACCGTGCCAAGCGCACCAAGGTTGATGGATGATGGCGAGGCCCCAGACTAGAATGACCCGGAGATGGGGAAGACGGGGCAGTGGAGTCGCAGATGGAGAGGAGGGAAACTTGACTGGATCGAGTGTGCGACAGCACAACCGCGGTGCCGCCCACGGGAGACAGGAGCAAGAACAGAGGTTGAAGAAGGAGCACGGCTGTTGGATTAACATCCAACGGTCCAGCTGCTAGAATCATTTGTTGATTAAGTTGACAAAGCCATGCATACACGTCCGCTCAGTAGGCCCACAAGTCAGCCAACAAATCTGACGGGTCCCAGCTGTCAACGGGAGGAATAATTTTTTTCGCATAACAAGGAGGCACTTCCTTCCGTGCGAAGATACAGCCGGTGGTTCCCAGCTGTCAGGTGGAGGAAACATTTTTTCAGCTTAATAAGGAGGAACTTTCCATGTGTGCGACCATGGACCTCGGGGGTCCCAGCCGTCAGGCTCTCCACGTAGTCCTCTTTCGATGACTCCCGTTTGTTGACCATGCCGCACCGAGCGTAGCGAGGCGGTGGACGACGGTGAGGCCCCGGACGGTAATGACTCGGAGATGGGAAGACGCAGCAGTGGAGTCGCAGATTGAGAGGGGGAAAAGGTTATAACTGGTTCTGGTGCGGCGTGGGGCTACAGTCGGTGGAGAATAACAGGAGGTGTGGAGGGGTGGAGGGATAGCCTGGCCGGTGGTGGAGTAGCGCTTCGCAACAATGCGTGCTAAGCAGAGCTGCTAGCCGCCGGAGGCCGGACCAGGCGGTCCAGGCGAGGCTGGAGGAAGAAGATGACAAATTGAAGGTGCATGCCGGCCGTTGGATATAAATCCAATGGCTGTGGATGTCATAATCATTTTTTGACCAAGTTGACAATGCCCTTCGTAGGCTTCGACCTATTGGCCCACATGTCAGCCTACAAAAATGTGGCATATATTTAACCCGTGTTTTCTAGAATGTACAGTCCATTTGCTGGGCTGGGTGAACAAATAATTCCGCGTCAATGCGGCCCATTTTTATTTTCTAAGAATCCCAGCCCATTTGCACTTCCTTCAAATACACGAATTAGCTGGGCTCGTTATATATATAATGTTATGTTAGAAGGAGCAATTAATATCAAAAAATAAACCGGGGAGGCACATTTTTTATATACATAATTAACAAATTAGCGAGTCATTTCTCAAAATAAAAATGAGCGCGTTATTATTACATTTGTCCTTAAAATCTTCGCAAGATTTTGTACGCAATCACCAGGATTTTCCTTGCCTGTGAGTCAAAACAACCACGATTTTCCTTGCCAACTTCTGTTAAACATTTACTTTTATAAGTTAATAACACGTGGGATGTTTTTATAATGTATATATAAGTCTGTATAAAATATACGATAATAGTAATAATATAAATATATATAATGTGGTTAAAAAATACATTGGACTGCCGATCTTTAAGAAAAAGCCCATAGGCTGGTATGGACCTCAAAAAATAAGTTGAAACCACTATCACCGTATGTCGTGGGCTACACATGTTAAAATACAAAACCTAGGCCTAGCTGATATTTGTTCGCCCTCTAGAAAAAATGATACCATATCCCCGAGCGAACTGGATTAAAGAGGGAGCCGACGGCATGACTGAAGAAGCACATCAGGAGCGATTTTTTTTCAGTGGATGACTCTCAATGGCATTTTTTTACTTGCATCTGCACCATACAACTTGTATTTTTAGCCTCCCAGTCCATGGTGGACCAGCAGCCCATTTGCTGGGCGGGCCAACCTACATAAACCAGCACTCGATTTTTCATAAGGCCCCCAAAACAACGCGGTACTATGTTTGTTTTGAGGCCGAAAACATTACGACAGGGGTTGAGCAGGGGAGGGGGAAAGACAGAGCAAAAGGATTAAAAAGAGCTGATGCCCCGTTGCTACCCTAAGAAAGCAGGTGCAATTCTTCTCGGGAAGAAGGTGTGCCGTTGACACCCACGCGTCACATACCCCATAGTAGGCATACTAACAAGTTCACACACAAGTACAACAGAAAAGGTAAACATTCGTATGAAACTCAGGTTCATAGGATACGTTCATATTCATAGCCAACATTCACTATCAACAACTCAAAAGATTCATATATACACAAGTTCAGCATGTCTATGGATCCGAATGGTTGATAGATCACACAACAATGTTCATAGATAATTCACAAAAAGATTCAGATATACACATGTTTAGTATGTTTATGCATCCAAATGATTTAGATCATAGCCAATATGATTCGTGGATGAACTTTAATTACCTAGGGTATAGAGTGGTAAATGGTGTTCAGCCGGAGGTACTTCTTGCTAAAATTAATGCTTGTACGAGTAAACTTTCAAGTACATAAGAGGCAGCACAGACAATCTGAACTTTGCTTGTAGGTTTATCCTCAAATAGTGGCCTCTTGCCGAGGGAGGTTTGAGCAACTTGGCCACTACTTTCATCCAACTAGTTTACTAGCTCATCTTGGTCCTGTAGCTCGCCAAAATTCTACATTGCAGATTGGTAAATGGCGTTCAGTCGGAGGTACTTCTTGCTAAAATTAATGCTTGTACGAGTAAACTTTTGAGTACACAAGAGGCAACACAGACAATCTGAACTTTGCTTGTAGGTTTATCCTCAAATAGTGGCGCCGAGGGAGGTTTGAGAAACTTGGCCACTACTTTCATCCAACTAGTTTACTGGCTCATCTCGTTCCTGTAGCTCGCCGAAATTCTACATTGCTGACGAGAAAGGAGGCGGTTAAGAAAATGAACCACCCAAATTTTTTGTGCAGTTCAACTGAAATGGAACATCCCTGGCGTGCAGGCTGATTGAGTGCCAGAAGAATATACGCGTCAAACAACTTGTCTGGAATCTTTAGACTCCATGCCATACAGTCCGCTACCATATCTGCCGATAAGCAAAAGGAACAAGTTCGGACCAAAGACTAGACTGCGTTTTTCTGGGCTATGCGCCAAGCAATATTTTTGGTGTTCACTCTCCTAATACATGTAGTTTGACAACTGGTTGACGTCGGTCGATACTCGAATGAATATAGGCACTTCTTCTTGTCAACATTGATGCTTGTTTGAGTGAACTTTGGAGAACATAGCAGCAGCATAAGTACCTGTCCATCTGATCTTTTTGTGCAGTTCTACTGAAATCACCCAATGTAATGATTTGCCTACGAGTTCAGGCTCCAAGTTACTCCTTTATGAAATTGGCAAACAGTAGCACAATACCAAATTACCAATACATATTACAAGCACAATAATCAGGATAAAGACCAGTACCAACCTGTGTGATGTAGCATATCAATTACTATTTCCTTTGACTGGAAGCTGAGATAAGCCAAGCGACTGACAGCAAAGGAAGAATGCAAGCCCAGATTAGCGACAGACAGGAAAGGAAGGAAGCTATCGAGGCAATGAAACACCCAAAGTTTTTGTGCAGTTCCACCAAATTCGAGCATCCCTGTTGGCACATATATTGAGAGAGTGAGATTACTGTAATAGTGGGACTAGTTGATGAAACATACACTAACAAATAGAAGCACCCTCATTATCTTAATGGGTAAAGTTAGCAACATAGTAGTCTTTCTTAAAGAGAGGTATTTGTTTATTTAATCAGTGCCAATTAGCTCAACACTCAAAGCATTGCCATGTATCATAGGTTGCAAAACTTTAACGTGCAAATATAACGGAGTTTCTCATGACAGTAGCACGATACAAATAGAGATACAACAAACTAATATGGATGAAGGCCTTAGGATGGTACAAACCTGAGGAAAAAAGCTTATTCATGTAGTCCCGTAAGAGATGATAAAGCACTCACTAGAATCACTCAATAGTGTATATTTTTGTGCACTTCAAATGTATGGTTGAAATCACTCTTGTTTACCAGTGCTGAGATTATATCGACAAATTACCAAGAACTTCCATCAGAGTTAAAGCACTGGATGGGATACAGTTCATTGTATTGTCTTATGAAGTTCCACTAAAATGTATGATTGGCACAACATGATCCCTGTTTGCACAGGATCGTCTCACATGTAAGGTAGACGTTGCCAGAGCCCTTGAATGGCTTCGACTGAGGCCTCTGGCTTCTGCAAGATCACCTTGGCACTGTTTATTCTTCTTCTTCTTCTTCCTCTTCATCCTCTGTTTCTCTTTCTCCTCACCAGTTGGTGAAACCAAGTACATGATTGGCCTTCTATTTCTGAATTGGTTTTGTTAGTGAGTGAGTACAAGTGTACTAGTAAACAATAGCATTATTTTCTCATGGGAGTCGCAAAATAGAGATGAACACATGCATTAAATATCATTCTTACCTAAAGGAAGGTTATGGCGTCAATATGGATGATGAGGATTGGAACACATATCTCCCTTTGTGCAGTTCCACCGAAATGAATCAACTATTCCATTCCGACATTCCAGTTAAACAGCACAAAAGTCACTTCTTTTAAGAAGTGTTTTGTGCAGTGCACCAAAAGGTCACAACAGCAACCTGGTGAAATGGATATCCCTGTTTGCACAAAAAGCTACAATGGAAACAGTCAAAGTCTCAAACAATTACAAGCAAAAATATTTGGCTAAACTTGTCATGGCTTATAACAGTGGCATGACTTCATTTTACCAGGGGCATTGGATTAAGAACAGCTAAATATTTGGTATAAGGGCATGGGATAGTGGGTGCACTAGCAGTCCAGCACCATGTACCTAAACAGGGGCATAAAGTGGTGATTCAGAGTTTGTTGCCCTGAGAAACAAACATCCAAGAAACATATCTGGGTTGGTCCCATTTTTGTTCACTCTAGCCACCTACTCCTATGTGTGGATAACAAATCTAGTCCTGGTCATACAACTGTATACAGCGTTACCCCGATATTTCCCTTTTCGACCAAGAGACCAGTTGGATGACCAGTCTCTACTACTTTCACCCCCTTTCCTTCCTGTGTGTACCATGTCCAATGTACATACTAAATTCCCCCACCCCCAGTTTATTTCTTGTTTGAACCAAGTACAAGATTCGACTCCATGAAGTAGCTTTACATCTAACAATAGAAGAAAAAATAGGTGACATGGGACCATCCGATCGAGAGGGGCTGAGAGGTAGAAAATGATGCACATGCAGCGACGTAGCGAGTTGGGGAAGTAGAGCTAAGGCGGTTTGGAAGGAAGATATACCTAAAGGTCGTCAGGATGTGGATAGGTGGACGGCGGGAGGCCGGATCGGCCCAGACTAGGGCAACGACGAAGGGATCGGAGGACCTCCCGTGCTGGTGCTCGGCCAGAGATAACGGTGCGGCCGGCAGTGGGTCTCCTCCCTCGCTGTCCACGACGGCCTAAACGCCGCCCTCCCCCCCTTAACCGGCAGAGGGGGATACATCCGGATCTGTAACCAGTGGTGAGGATAGAAAGACATTATTTTTTGAAGAGAGAAAGACAGTGTTACCACCCCTATCTTCTTTAGATCTGGACAGGATGAGAGTGTGTGAATAGAGCGACCCTAGCAAGCAAGCGCGGAGGCTCCGGCCTATATATACGTAGTGGGGTAGTTTTCCTTTTTCACTCCATCAAAACAATCGTTTAAAATTGTGTACTATGTGCCAGGTCGCCTTTTTCAGTTGTTGATTGTTTTTTTACATAGCTACCCACTTGTTCCAAGTGTTGTTACGGTGTGTCAGGTCGCACTTTGTATCGTTCAAGTCCGGTACAAGTCCCTCCATTAAATGAACAACCACCCCCTCGTAAAAACTATGAACAAGTCCATGGCTAAAATTATCGGAAACATGGGTTGCCCCAACATGCATTATTATTTATATTTTCTACTCCCTCCGCTCCTAAATATAAGTCCTTTTTATTAGCCACACCTAAGATAAGAATTTTTTTATTAGCAGTGAACCCCACATGTCATAGACACAAAAAGTGTGGCAAGATTCCCTTAGGAAAGCCAAAGTGTGTCTAATGATTTGAGCAACTCAAGTTAGGAAAGTGTGGCAAGTGTGGGAAAAATAATGTGGCGACATAAGACAAACGTAGTCACAATCCAAATGGCCCCGTAATTTTTTGTGACATGCATGAAAATTTGGTTAGTTAAATTTATAGTCAAAATTTGGCAAGGTGCATCAAATCAACACATCACTACTAGGGAAAACCCTAGCAGTAGCGCGGGTATTTTGCCTATCAGTAGCGCGGGACGATGCGCTACTGATAAGGCGCTACAGCTAACGTGTAGCAGTAGCGCCTGTCATCCCACGCTACTGCTATACATGGCTAGGAGTAGCGCGCTTTAGTGAAGAGCACTGTTGCTAATATCTGCAACGCTTTTTAGCAGGAAGCGCTATTGGTAAGGCAACGCTACTACTAACTTTGTTCCCCTCGCTACTGCTAGTTTTATTAGTTTTTTTTCTGCATATTTGTTTTGTATTTGAATAGGCTTTATACAATAATCTTTAGCATATCATACACATACAAATGCAATCATAGCATATACATACAAATAGTCTCATCAAATGATGTCATCATCGTAATCATCATCCAACACAAAGTGGTCTCTCGTCATCATCTCGAAAATAGCGATACATGTCTCGATTACTTGCAACTACATCGTCATCCATCTAAACAATGATATACGCGAGAAGAGATATCACTTTGAGTGAGAGCGGAACTATGCGGTACATGATTTCGTATCCCTCTCTCGCATTAGTGTGATTGTCGGATTATCCTTTACAATCTCGGAGTAGGGTTCCTTTTTGTCGATGATCCTTGCTTTCACCCTTGCTTTCCAGGCGGCCAACGCGTTGCTAAACTTGGTCATGGCGTGTTGTTTATCTTCTTCATTGATGTGTCCTTATCTGGATCTTTATAATCCTTTTCATTCTGGCCCAGGAACAAGAATATCTGGTGCAACTTCTTTAGGAGGGAGGGCCTCATATTATCTATCTTCTGTAGTTTCTCATTGTTGATGGTGGCGGTTGTCTGTACGATGTAGCCTATTTGATTGCCATAGCACGCGCGCGCTTCCTTGGGTGCGTTTGGCTCAAAATTGCCATTGTCCACCTCCGTGACCACCAGTCTAGTAGTCCTGAGTTTGTTAGGAAGCCGTTGCCTCTTTGCTTTCGGTTCTACACCGGCTCCGCTCCCCGAGGCAGCGCCGGTCTCAGTCTCAACGCCGGTCTCGATGCCGGTCTGAGTCTCAGCGCCGGTCTCAGTCTCAGCACCGGTCTGCGTGTCGGTCTCAGTCCCCGATGCGACCGGTGGGCCCAGCAACAACATCGGTTGATCCTCGGCAAGGCTCAAAAATTCGTCTGCCGCCAGGTAGACATCGTTGCAATCATCAGAACCCTGTCCTTCATCGTTGCTAGTCATGTTTCCTACGATTAAATATAGTCAATTAATTCCGGACCTAATAAAATGAATAATGACATAAAAAGGCCTATGTTTTACAGGAACGTTGACTCCTTCTCGGTGCGGCAAATCCCGGGCACTTGATATGTCATAGTTTGTAGCACAAGTCATGCCGAAATTCATGGGAAATTTCGGCATGACCTTTGCAAAAAAGTGGACAAATCGAGAAGCTGAAATTTGCCGGAATGGAAATGAATCAACATTCCGACAAAAAACATAGGCCACTCAGCTTCATTCCCTGGAAACAGTGTTCAAATATCCATCTTCGACACCGCAACACATGTCCAAATATACACGAGCAACCACATGTCCAAATTTCAAAAGCTAATTCAAAAACAAAGTGTAGAAGAAAATTCATTTCACTACTAATATAACAAAATTCAGTTAATTTTAGTGCTCTATAATGATGAAAGGAAAAAAATCCACTTAACTACTAATTTCATTCATTTAGGTTATTCATTTAACTTCACCTAATTAACCTACTGTACCACTACTACTAGCAGCACTACTAACCTAATTAACCTAGCAAAACTCTACTGCCCTAACTAAAAAACATCTAATTAGCATCTACTAGTACCACTACTGCCCTAACCTAATTAACATCTACTAGTATCACTATATACTACAAGCAGCATCTACCCTAAATAAACCCTACTGCCCTAACTAACTTTTGTTGTCAACCAATTTTTTTTGCATTAAACTAATTTTTGCTCTAACATCTACTACTTAACATCTTTTTCTCTAAATTAAAATTTTTGCTATAAATTCACTTTTACTCTACTAGTTTTTGCTCTAAAATGCAGAGAGAGAGAGAGAGAGAGAGAGAGAGGAGTGGGGGACTTACAAAGAGTGGCGAGACGGTGGCGGGGAGGTGCTCGGCGACAGAGGCAGGGGCGGAGAGGGCGGGCTCGAGCAGGGGCAGCGGCGGTCCTGGGCAGGCTCGGGCGGCGGTGAGGTCGAGTGCTGCGACGGTGAGG
>NC_041392.1:354827870-354838055 GCF_002162155.2 Triticum dicoccoides
ATTGAGGCTGAGGGCAGCCTTGGGCGGCGGCGGTGAGGATAACGATGGCCTCGGGGGGGGGGAGACGGTGAGGTTGCGGGCATCCACGCTGGCAGGAGACGGCGGCAAAGTGGGGCGACGGCGAATTGGGGAGACGGTGGCGAGGGCGAGGGATTTAGGGGAGAAGTGGTGGCCGGGGGGAGGGAAACCGATGTTTAAGTGAAACATAACGGTAGCGCGTTCCTGAAAACGCGCTATAGCTAAGTTAGCTACATCGCGTTTCCTGAAACGCGCTACTGCCATTCCTTTCTCCTTTTTCCCTTTTTTCATTTATTTCTATTTACATTTTATTTTTATTTTCCTTTCTCCTTTTGTTATTTCTTCCATTTTCAATTACTTTTCTACTTGTTTTCATTTTATTTTATTTTCGTTAGCAGTAGCACCTTACACATAAACGTGCTGCTACAACAAAATTAGCGGCAGCGCTGTTTCTAAAAGAGCGCTACTACTATGTGTAGCCGATCAGCTTAGTGGTGGGAATTTTTGTAGTAGTGCTTTTACAACGGGACACGCTACTGCTATATATGTATCGGCAGCGCAGTTATTTAGCGCGCGCTGCTGCTGTCTAGCAGTAGCGCCCTTTTTTAACATGCGCCACTGCTAAAGTTCTGTGTATAGGCTTTTCCCTAGTAGTGCATGCAAGTATCAAAAGGGAAGTCACAGCATGCATCTATGCATTGTACTCCATCCGTTTTGAAATATAAGTCTTTTTAGAGATTGCAATAAGTGACTACATACGAAGCAAAATATGTCTACATACATCCGTATGTTGTAGTCCATTTGAAATGTGTAAAAAGACTTATATCGAGTGAAGTGCTTTGATGCGTCGTGTCAACTCGTACAAGACAGAGAAGTTTGATTACTACAACGCCCTCTCCCTCGCGGACTAAGCTCTGGTGCCTTAACTGCACCTGCCTTTGGCTGCATGACAGGTGGGCCAACCACCTGTTGGGCCCACCTGTCATAGACGGAAAGGCAGGAGCAGTAAGTCAATGAAGCTGCATCCCTCCCTCGCGCATGAGCGTGGTGGCTGGCAGGACTAGTAGGAGCTTTCGCTACACGCTATCCCTCCCGCACGAGGTGGACGGACATGCAGCAGTGGATTCGATACTGTAGAAGTAGGAGTAACATCATTGTTCATCTTCTCAAAGAGGCGAAGAGCCAAGCGCAACCCGAACATGGCAGTTGCGAACGCTTGCGCGGTGCGGTGCCTTGCAGCACGCATGCATATAGCCAGGCTCTTGCATGAGACAAAATTGCTATTTGAGCCCACTATTGTAGTACTAGTACTTGCTAGTATAGCCCTGTAAACCGGAAAGGAGTACTTGCCTTTCTAGAGATTTCAACAAGTGACTAGACTACACCGCGTGCAATACTCCCTCTCTTCCGGTTTAGAGCAAGTACAATAGAGCAGAGTCAACGGGCTATAAGGATTAAACTAGTATATTTCTGCTTTGTTGGAGGAAAGAGAAGAGGAGAGAGAATGTAAGTGGGCTCTTCGTGAAGAGCCAGCTCTAGCACGTGCTCCTAGGCACTTTGTGAGAATGAAAGGTGGGCCACATAATAAAAAAAGTAGTACACTCTTTTGATCTACTATTGTACATGTTGGCTATAAGATGTGATGTAGATGACATGGCACCGTCTTATAGCCAGCATCTGGCTATACTATTAACCATGCTCTTATAGGGCTCAAATCTCAAATCTCATCAACCAAGGCATTTTGCGATTGGAGGAATGTATCTCGTACTTTACAAAACTACCCTAATTAAACTCATGCATTAATTACATAGTTTTCTTGTTTTCCTCTCCGCCTTGGTCGCGGTGCACAATATTGAGCACTCCTATATGTCTAGCCACTCTATCTACATGCGGGACATCAAACCATCCGGGCCCGCGTGCCATCCACCAAATCACAGCGAGGTGCTACAGTCGAAACTCACTGGTCACCCCGGTGTGGCTGTCATGACCCGTCATATCACAAAACCCACACCTTTACCAGCAGTGGTAAAGTGGCCTCGAAGTTGGACTGGACGAAGCAACCATCATTTCACTCGAACGCTCGTTGAAGCCCTTTCTCCCCTTTCTTGAAGAAAACCTCACTCCAGGCTACTCACTTCTTCCATTTTTCTTCTGTACCAACGAAGGAAAGGTGGGCGAATCAGTGATGCTGCTATATTTTCATTCCAAGAATCTTCTTTTTGCGAAGCACCGACCGATTCTCACAGCCTATTATTTTCCCATTTTCATTGCAATTGTAGTTTCCTTTCAATTGCTTTTTGTTTGTCAGTTCATTGATGGATCCTGGAGCACTAGGTAAAGAGTTGTCGGCGGACAACCCACTGGAGACAGCGATCTCCAGGAACTGAGCATCGACCAACGAGTTGACCATGTTGGCGGGCCAACCCATGGAGATGAAGAACTCCAAGAAACAAGCACTGGCCAAAGAGTTGACGACGTTGGCGGATGAACTCCTCAAAGAAAGTTGGAAGAACAGCAAGGGCCCCATCGTGCCTACCCCGGAAACACTGATGGCCACCTATGCGAGGCTCAAGGCCGAGTTTGAGGATATAGTCGCCGTTGAGAAGCAGTATTCCCCTGGCAAGGTGGTGGCCCCCATCGAGGACGAGGAGATGGCCCCGGAGGGATGGGATCCCCCGGTGAGCTACACAAGGTAAAAAATAATGTCTTATTACCATAGTTGTGGTTTTTGATTATTTGCAATGTGCTTGATAATATGTTAGGGTTGTGCAGGTGCCGGTGGACGTCCTTCATGATTCCGATGTTGCGGCCCGTCATGTGGACAACGCCCAGAGATCGTTTTCGATGTTGTAGTCCGACTTGTTGGCATCGCCCCGGAGATCGATTCCCATGTCGCTGTCCATCCAATTGGACATCGCCCCAGAGATCGATTCCCATGCCGCTGTTCGTGCTGTGGTCATTGCCCGAGAGATCGATGACAAGAAATAGTTGGTCGCGCTAATCCTTCAGGGTAGTTTGCATTGCCATGTGTTTAATTACCAGAATGATGCGTATTATCAAACCATCTTAGGGCTAGTGCACTGTCTTGTGTGGGCGGTACTTGCTACTTTTGTTTGATAGTGAATCATGTGAAACCTCTCCGAGTTATGGAAAGAGATGTATCCTCACCAGCTTTTGATGTAATATATGGCATGCTTAGATGTAAGTTTGAACTATTTATCATATCAGCAGGGCTTGTTTGATGATTCTTGGTGTTAGAAGGCTAGCTACTATGCGAGCTATAGTACTTGCAAAACACTCATTGAAGAGAAACGTTGGGGCTGATGAGCTCGTGGTACGCTTATACTTATCCATCGTCGATCGGCCAATAGCCCAAGCTCCTAAAATTGTAGGCTTAATCGACACGGATGCATTCAGGCCTCATTTGGTTCATAGGGTAGGAAAATCATAGAAAAAGTACAGAGACGTACAACAGAAAATCATAGCAGTACAGAGACGTACTCCCTCCATTCCAAAATAGATGACCTATAGGCGGGCTAGTTTGGCCTAGTGGTTTTTTTAGGATGGCCTAGTTGGTTTCAGTGATATGATGTGGTACAGTGTCGTCCAGTCTTCTCGTTTGGTAGCAGTATTGCGGGTACAGTAAGTTTTCTTGAAGAAGCGGAATTCAACGAAGTCATGATGGTTCCTTTGTCCGACCAACTTACAATGGGAATGGTTGGGCCTGCGATACGACAGGGGTAGACCAGGATAATTTAAAAAAATAGTATCACTGCTGATTTATATTTATTTTTTATTTATGATGAATGCTAGCATTTCAACTCTTACGACGAAGAGTGCCAAACACGGCACATGCTGGATGTCCCACACGTCAGCGAAAGGAGTGGGACATGAACAACGTGGTAGAGCCCAGCGCAAAAAAACAACGTGGTAGAGCGTCTCCACTTCTTCCACTTCTGGGTCGGAGACCACACGTAGTAGTAGTAGTGGTATGAACAATACAAAGTGCGACCTGGAGAGAAAGATACGTCTAGTTGGAAGGTCTCGGGGCATACACATAAACAAATATAAAAGCTAATATGTGCCTCCAACTAATATAGTAGTAGTAGAGTACTTAGGCATGTACTCCATAACATCACCGTGCATTGCACATACAACATTTAGTGGTACTCCCTCCGTTCCAAATTACTCATCGTGGTTTTATTTCAAATTTGAACTAACACCACGATGAGTAATTTGGAACAGAGGGAGTACGTAGTAAGAGACAAATGTCGCCCAACAGTTCCCTTCTCGACCCACTTTTGGGTGTTTGGTAGAGTGTATGGAGGGTGCATGAGTCCACACTAGTTTAGCACTAATACACTAGAAGCATGCATGAAGAGAGCATGCATGAAGAGGGGTGTTGAGTTGAGCATGCATGAAGAGGGAACAACTATGCTGAGACGAGAACACAACCAAACACACCCTATATGCCACGCATGTTCATACCGTTTGTGCCTTTCTACTTCACTTACTCCGGACTCCCCCATGGCCCACCTCACATTATCACCATATATATTTCTTGGAGTCCGTGCGCGGTGGGCGGGCGATCTCTTCTCCCTCCCCCTCTCTCTCTTCTCAGCCGACGCCTGCCGAGTGATTAGATTTCGGCTATCGACGGTTTATTCCCACATGTTAGTGAAAATGCGAGACAACGCGTGTCCCCTCTGGTGAGCGGCGTGCGAGCCGGACTGTCGGGGGTGCGACGCGTATGAGTCGTAAGTGTGCCGCCTTTTCCTTTTGAACTTGCAAAGCGTAACATTTTCGTGCGATCGGTCATAGAAATACAAAATAGAGTGACAAGGGCGGTGCTTTCCCGCGTGTTACGCGGGCTAGTTTGAGTGATATGACGTCCTACAGTGCCGTCCACTTGCTCCATTTTTATGTAAGCAAGAGTCTACACTCTTACGTGGGAGGAGTGCGAAACACGGACGATCTGATTTTGATCGAGTGAAAATAGTTCCCTGCGAAATAATGGAGCATTGTTAGCGATTATAGCATGATACTTAGGGCATCTCCAGCGCTGGCCCTCAAATTTACACATGCATCTATCCGAGGACATTGATGGATGACGTCCAATGCTGCCCGCATACCTTTCGACAACTATATGAACTAACCGAACAAAATTCGTGCAAACAAAGCAAATTTCAAATTAACCGTATGAAATTCATTACATTTCAAAAACTTTTCCTATAAACTGGACAAAATTCATTACATATTTCACACAGACCATACTAAAACCTACTGTAAACCTAATCTAAATGATCACCGGCACCAGACCACCATGTCCGGCCATGAACTTGAGAAAGTCGGCTATTGCCTTTGCCTCCTCCTCATCCGCCTCGATAACCTCCTCCTCCGGAACACAAGGTTCTGAAGATTTCCTCCTCCACATCGCCGTTAAGCCGCTAATCAGCCGCCGATGTTTATCCTACCAAGCTTGGCGTTGACTGAGTGGAGGAGCGGTGGCCTTCCTGGGAACAGAGCGGTGGCGACCTACCATGTACTACTCTTCCTCGCTGCCGGCTGCGCCCGCACACGCGCGCTGGCTTCGTGGTCGTGGCGGCGGAGGGCGGCCGGGGGGGAGACGGCGATCTCCTTTGTCTGCTCCTGCGACAGTACGTCCAAGAGAGCTTTGTAGCGCGCTCGGAGCGGGGCCGCCAATGTCCTTCGTCTGCTCTTATGACAGTACATCCAAGAGAGCTTTGGAGCGCCATGATGCCATGGTTGGAGTGGTGCTGACAGAAGGAAGGGACCAGAGGAGAATGAGTGTGGGTCTTTCGCTATGGCTGGGAGCGGGGGCTCAAGTTAATATAGCGGGTGAATGGTAATGAGCCGCGGCAGACGGATGTACTGCTGGCGCCGGAGTAGGTTCGTCGGCAGCCGCGTGTCATTAATGTGGGTGGCGGACGGAAGGATAGCCGTGGTGTCGTTAACGAGGAACAGTCGCTTGCACTGGGATGCCGCGCGGGTGGCGCTCTCTCGGCCGTCGCGCTGTTGCAATGCTGGCGCCAGTGAGAGATCGCGTGAATGCAGATGCTGCTTCAGTGACATAACCGCAGGTGCGTTGTATCACAGACATGTGGGCCCAATAGGCATCTGGCCCGCATGTCAGTGACACACCAACTGCACCTGCAGTTAAGGCCGATGAATGCGGCATTGACGTTCTGGAGAGACGGTGATTGTTTCAGGCGGGAAGCACGCGCTAGCGATGGAAAGGGTTTCGGTAGGCCAGGGCGGTCAGACGTTGGCGTGGTGGTAAAATTTGAACTCATGGATGATGAGCCTTTGAAGCGTATGCGGCACGTATTGACAACCAAGCGTACCTGGAACCGCTCTTGTCGCTAGCTAGCCTTCAACGACCACCAGAGCTGTCACCAAGCGTCATTCATGCCACCGTGCCGCACACTAACCGGTAAGGAAGCGATGGCATCCCGCCGGCGCTGAGTTCCTTGCCGCCCATGACCGAACACAGAATGGTAGGGAAGCGGTGGCATCCCGCCTTGCCGAGTTCATTGCTGCTAGCGACCTCACACCTATGTGGGTGGAATTTGAAGCTGCCAAGGCCAAATGGGAGGTTGAGCAAGAGGCGGCCAAAGCCGCAAAGAGGGAGCGGAAAAGTCAGAAAACACTCAAGAAAAGAGAGGCCCGCCGCCGCAAGAAAGAAGAGGATGCACGCGCTGCTGCAGAGGGGATGGCGGAGTTCCAATCACAGTGGGGTGTCGCCAACAAAGCCGGGAAGGAGAACGACGGCCTCTGGCCAGCATGTGAGAAGTAGTCGTACTAGTAGTTAGTGTCTGTGTCTGTGTCACCCGTAGGTTTGTTTAATTTTTTATGAGCATGTACCAGTACTACTAGTTACTACTATAGTTTTTAGAGCAAATTACAAGTACATTAGCCAAGACTCAATGGAAAAATTCCTATCCTATGCATCAAATGACATATCTTTCTCTATAGGAATTGAGATGCATGTCATCTCATTTCCTATGATTTTCATATTCCTATAAAATTCCTATCCTATGAACCAAAGGAGTCCTATGCTGGAGTAACTACTGTAGCTAGCAGTACTGCTGGTATAGTAGTTTTCTTCAAGAAGTGGAATTCAACGAAGTCATGATGGTTCCTTCGTCCGAGCAACTTCACAGTGGGTAAGGTTGGGCCTGTGATTTGACGGCTCATTAGTAATTACTACGACGGGACGACTGGGGTGACTCTCCCTTGTATTTCTCCGGGCATGGCAAGTGGACCAGGATGGTCGATGTCCCACATGTCGGCGAGCGGAAGTATTCTTTTCGATATCGAGCAGCAAGGAAACCGCGTGGTATAGTATCACTAGTGATTTATATTTTTTTATTTCTGATGAATGCTAGCATTTCAACTCTTACGACGAAGGAGTGCCAAACACACGGCACGTGCTGGATGTCCCACACGTCAACGAAATGTGTGGGACATGAACAGCGTGGTAGAGCGTCTCCACTTCTAGGTCGGAGACCACACGTAGTAGTACTACTGTAATAGTGGCATGAACGATACAAAGTGCGACTCGGAGAGAAAGACACGTCTAGTTGGAAGGACTCAGGGCATACACGTAAACAAATATAAAACCTAATATGTGCCTCCAATTAATATAGTAGTAGTAGAGTACTTAGTCACATACTCCATAACATCACCGGGCATTGCACGTACAACATTTAGTGGTAGTAAGAGACAAATTCCTATATGCCATGCATGTTCATACTATTTGTGCCTTTCTACTTCACTTAAACATTACACAAGTTCGCATGTCCACTCCTGGGTGCATGTCCATCTCATAGTTCCAGTCCCACATGTTCTTCATATAGATGGAACGATCCTTGCATGACACGTGCACCTTGATGCTAGATGTCTCGCGTGTTGGCAAAAGGATGAACAAATCTCATGTAAAAAAATAGAGTGGAAGAACATAGATTCCCGACGACCGAGAAGGAGCAAGGAACCTCGCGGTGGAGCGTCTGCACTCATAATATTTTATATTATTCAGCGATATAAAATCAACCAATCATCTCCACAGTGGACTGGAAGAGTACGAAACACGGCAGCCCAGTGTAGTTACATTATACTAGTACATGGCTAACCCACGCTATCACCATACATCTTGGCTTATGTGCGACACCTATCTCTAGTAATCTAGCAGCCCGTATCGCTTCTCCCTCCTTGTCTCTCTCAAAGTGCGGTGGGCTGGCGTTTTTGTCGTCTATTGAGGTCGGTTAACTAATCACATGTTAGCGACATGCCAAGAGCATTCTAAAAAAATTCCTTTCATGTTCCGTTTTAAAAAAGAAAAAATCCTTTCACGTACGAATTTGACTGTATGCTTTGAGCAACTTGCATGTCCTATACTGCTCCTATTTGGATACTCAAACTTAGCTAGAGGTTAGACTAACTCATGAATAACCCTAAACTAACTATAGCCAAAGAGGTGATTGGGTGACAGGGTTAGATTGACAATAAATGCACTTGATGAAGAGAGAAAAGTGATTTTTCAGTGGTCCCAATGAGAACTATCTCCAGTTAGCACCTCTCGGGTGGGATAGTGTTTTTTGGTGGGTTCGGTGCAACTTTCTCCAATTTAAACCCTCATGCTTGGATCCCCAACTAGCTCAAACTAACTCTAACCCATGGATCCAAACAGGGCCTATGGCCAGCCTCGACGCGGAGCAGTCGCGTGCACCGGGAAGCGGCGCTCTCTCGGCCGTCGCGCCGCTTCAAAGCCGGCGCCAGTGAGAGGTCGCCTCCGCTTTGGCAGGGCACTAATGCGGCACTGACGCTCCAGGGCGACGCTGACCGTTTCACGCGGGAAGCGCGCTGGCAAGGGAGTATAGGTTTTGAACCGTTTCAGGTGTAGTACTTGTAGTTTGCAAAACTGCTCAATTATTGCACTTAGTTTCCTAAGAATTTGTCGTAAAAAACATTACTCCACAGCTCGCTTCCCTTCTCCTTCCTCTTCCACCGCCCGCGCATGTCCGCGAGAAGCGACCAGTCAACCCTTATATAGGAGTGCTAGCACAAAAAGATGCATGCATGACCACTAAAATTTCCAGATTAAAGCACCACTCCGGCGGGAGTATGGTGTATGTTGTTACCTTCGGCCAGGCTATGGCTACCGGGCGACCACGACCAGAGAAGAGGCGGCGGGAGGGGAATGAATGCAGCTACTATTTGGGTTCGCCGTCCGGCTTAAATAAATGCACAGCATCACGTGTACCCGTGGGTGCACAAATTATAACATACGTGTCTGCTTAAGTGGGCGTCACGTAACTGGTGTGTGTGTGTGTGTTTGAGATTCTGAGAGACAGAGTGCGTGTGTGTGAATCTACTCTTCGGACATGTACTCAACCTTTTGCATCGGGATATAAGTATAATGGTATTTACTTTAGCTAGTGATTTACATGGCCATGTTAACGTGGTTGTGTAAAAAAAATGTCACTTCCTGCTCGTGATTTGCGTTATATAATTACAAGCAAGATGCTCGTGCATTGCATGGAACATCAATATGCATTTTTTTACAAAACACCTGTTGTGATTTACCAATGCAGGAGTAATCCCATGTGTAAAAACTAACGATATTTCAAGAATTTTATCGGAAAACTGGTATCTCGAGAATGTCATTGAAAAAATGAAAGATGAGAGATAAGGTGAGGAGGAGTGGAGTGTGGTGGTGACTGGTGGTTGGAATGGGCGGAGGCATGGGGAAGGACGGCGCCAGCAGGCGGCAGCGGCCACCATGCTAGATTGTTCCAGAGACTTCCTTTTTTAATTGCTCAGCAATGAGGTTGTGGGAGATAAGGATGTGGAGAGAGGTGTGAGTATCTTTTGTAAAATTATCATAGTTTGCTTTCTATCCATTAGATATAGATCAGATGGTCTATATTAGAAGATGGCAGGCACACCATCATCGCCAACTCGGTTTTTTATAAGGATACAGATGATAGTTTGCTAACTACAAAAAGTAAACTGGAATTTGTCCATGTTATACAAGTAAATTAAGGTGATTGTTTATCATACGGGTAAGGTTGGATGAAGGGTGGTAGGAACAAATGCTCCACCTAGAGCATGTGTGTGTGAGAACGAGTCTTAGTGTGTGTGTGG
>NC_041392.1:354838456-354871698 GCF_002162155.2 Triticum dicoccoides
GTGTTTGTGTGTGTGTGGGTGTGGGTGTGGGTGTGGGTGTGTCGCGGGGTCCTCGGTGGCGGATGTAATTTAAGTGTGCATGGCTTCATCATAGAGAGGTGATGTGTATGGCAGAGGCCACTAATGATGGGGTGTGAGAGAGAAAATGCTCGTAGAGAGGGAAGAGAAGGTGTGTGCGTGTGAGAGGAGTTGACATCGAGAGAATGTGTTTGTTCGACAGACACCGAGGAAGACTACTATATATCGATGGTGCATGTAGGCGGGAATTAAACGAAGGGATGGTCTTATTGGTTTCGGGGATATAGGGGAAGAGTGAGAGGGGGGTAGCTAGAAGGAGATTGTTAAGTGTGAGTGTGTGTTTTACCCATCCAGGCAGAAGTTATGTGCACACAAAAAGAGAACGATTCGATGTGGCGTTAGGGTTGAGGGTAATTAACTACGTATGGAGACATAGAGACCTTGAACGTGCATGTGAGAGAGGTATATATGTATACGTGGGATGTGTGTGTGTGTGCGCGCGCGCATGATCGAGATAAAAGAAAGAAGACATAAGTCATAAGATCAACGACATGGGAGACACGGATCGGTATGACAATATGCATGCATGTGAGAATGCAGGGAAGAAGGCCCGACAATTGAGCATGTGTTTTTGTCTTTAAGAGATAGTGGCGTGGGCTGGAGCATGCATCTATGGCGAGCAGAGGGAGTGAGGCACAACAATTGTGCAAAAGAGATCAAACTATAAATGAAAGAAGGTTGATGGAGAAACAGATAAATAGAAAGATAAAGATGCTAGCTAGTGTGCGTTAGAGATAGGAGTCGAGTGGATCAGAAGGTTGAGTTATGTGTGTGGGTGTGAGAGAGATGAAGACAGGGTGCATGTGACTCACATACAAACAAATATCGGAGAGAAATGAGATCCAGAGAGACGGAGTTTTGTGTCTGCGAGAGAGAAATATATTTCACAACGAGAGTGATAGCTAGAGAGACATATGAGGGAACGCAGGATATCTCTAGGGAGAGAGAGTGTGTGTGCGAGCGACATACAAGAGAACAGTGGAGAAATATGAGACCCTGGGAGACAGAGTTTGTGTTTGTGTGTGAGAAAGAGATATTTAAGAGGAAGAGTCATAGGTTCTCATACCTAAGGAGAGAAAGACATCTCTGTATGAGGGCTGTGCGAGTGGCACACAGGGGAATAGTAGAGAGAAATGAGACCCCGGTAGACAAAGTTTTGTGTTTGTGTGAGAGAAAGAGATTCCACATGGAGAATCATAGTTAGAGACACATAGTAGGGAGCGAGATATACTTAGAGAGAGATAGAGTGATGAAGGTCGAGGGAGGGAGTACCACCAGTGTGTTACAAAGATAAAAGATCATTGTCGACATACAGGTAGCACGAGAGATTCCCGAGAGACGATGAACGTGTATAGGTCTAGAGAGATAGTCCTATAAAAGCATGAGTGATAGTTATATAAGATGAATATCTGGATTAAATGGGATTCAAATATTTAAACTAGAGATCACGACATCGATAATATCATAAAGCAAATTGGTGCATCAAACATGCATATTCATTTGAATTTGGGGACACGTGTAATGCTATATAGTTTATCAATATTGGTGATCCATAGATTCTTTAATTAGAGACAATGCATGGTTTATATGCAATTAATGTCTAAACAGGATTACACTATATGTTGCGTGTGTGAAACACATTATACATGTTTGAGAAGTAAAAAAAACCCGCATGAAACACACATTAATTGGAGACAGTTAGCGAGGAATGCATACATTGGATTTCAACATAAAGTGGTTTCAAATATTTGAAAATCTAAATTGATGGATACAACCTTATGAATCTGAGATCATGCCATTTGTAAACCATATTTATGTATAAAGGGTGTTGTGCTTTTGAAAATATATATAAAAAATGATGTATATATAATTTTATTCCAATCGAAAATGGCTCCCGCCCGAAAAAAACAGAATACAAACAAGATTCGAATAGAGTTGGCACGGTAAACATGCACTCTGCAAAATTTGAATGAAGGCGGGAAAGTCGCAGTAACCGCCCGAAACCAAAATCTGCAAGATGGAAATTACTACTGCCTATCCCTGCCACGCAAAGCCTATCTGCTCGATTTCTATAGGTTTCAATAGGGGTAGGATTGTAATTTCACTCAAACATGACATAACCGCCTCTCATCCGGATTCATACACGGTGGGCACCAAAACACAGTGTGTCCTCGGCCGAAATCGACTCCCTCCCCGATTCATACACGGTTGGCACCCAAAACAAACTCTCGCCGGCAAATATTCGGTGTATGCGAGATTACCTTCCTATCCCCAACCGACTAATATTGCTGTGATGTAGGAAATTTGAAACGGGGGCTAAGTTTGTAAATTTCCTTGCATTTGAGACAAGCGCGCCCTGAAGACATGGTTCCCCCTTTCTCCCTACCTCCATTTCCCCATTCATACTCCGTGGGCGCCAAAACACCCTCTCCACCCCAGCCTCCTCCGTCCGCCACCCCATCCACCGTCGTCCTCCTGCACCATGCCGGAGCTGATACCCCGTGGGCGCCAAAACACCCTCTCCACCCTAGCGAAGGGCCGGTGAAGTAGAGCCTTCCGCGGCGTTGACGAGCTCGGCGATGCGGTCCAGCCAGTCCTCGTAGAGTTCGTCGACTAGACGGTAGCGTAGGAGCTCGCGTGACATGAGCAGCGCGGCCTGCGCATCCATGGGTGCGCGGCCAGCGTGAGAGGACGAGTCAGCCGGAGTTAGCGAGAGGGTGGCGGTGTGGCCGTCACGACACACTGAAGGATGCAGCAAAGAGGCTTGCTACTCGTTTGCCGCCGGACTGGTGACGGCGTTGGCGGCAGGTGACGGAGAACGACGGGGAGGCCCGCCTACTAGGGTTGTCTGAGCGATACGGGCGGCGAGAGCGGCCCGGCACTCCGTGCAAGCCCGGTGTGCATCGGCCATGAGCTTGGTGGAGTGACGAAGCGTGGTCGACACAGAAGAAGGCTTCGGCGCACCCCTACCTGGCGCGCCAAATGTTGGATATCGGGTTCCGACAAAACCATCAA
This sequence comes from Triticum dicoccoides, assembly GCF_002162155.2. Taxonomy (NCBI): domain Eukaryota; kingdom Viridiplantae; phylum Streptophyta; class Magnoliopsida; order Poales; family Poaceae; genus Triticum; species Triticum dicoccoides. The sequence continues at coordinate 354,841,550 of NC_041392.1, forward strand.
GGTTTGAACACTGGGGTGCGCAAGAAGATTTCCCCCTACCGAATCACGCCCTCAACCTCGCCACGATCTCGAAGGCAAGCTCGACGAACTCGCAACACAAGAGACGCAAGATTTATACTGGTTCGGGCCACCGTTGTGGTTTAATACCCTACTCTAGTGTGGTGTGGTGGATTGCCTCTCGGGCTGAGGATGAACAGTACAAGGGGAAGAACAACCTCCTGAGGTGAGGTGTTCTTGTGCTTGGTGGGTGTGTGGATGGGTTGGATCTAGTCCAGGATGAGATGGCTGAGGCCCTGTTTTCATTGCCTCCTACTGTGGTGGCTAATCCTATTTATAGAGGCCCTGGCCCTCTCCCCAAATATTGAGCGGGAAGGGATGCCACAACGACCAATTTGAAAGGGGAGATAGTACAAGTTATCCTGACAAAAGCAGTCTTCGCCTGCCAAAGGCTCTGGTGGTGACGCCGCCTTGGGCTCCATGGTGACCTCCATCTTGCCGTCCTACTGGTCTTGGTATCGTTGCACCGATATTGAAACCTTTGCTTGACACCTTGGTACTCCTCGCCCGCGCTTGCCTCCTTAGCACCAAAGAGGGAACAAGGACACTGTGCGCACTGGCGCCCGCCTGGTCTCGATCGTCATGGCTCACGTCATTGGAACCTTGCGAGGTTTGCCTAGCCTTTATCTCTCCGACCCTCGCGAGCCAGCCTGGTGAGGCCGCTCCCGAGGAGGTCTTGTGTAGTATGCCTCGCGAGGCTTGGCCCCTCACGAGGGTCTTGGATGCTTATTGGTGAAGATGGGCCGTACCGGCCCGCTTGCAGAGCCACGCCGTTCCTAGAACGCCGACAGCCCGTGGTACATCTGGGCTGTTAACGGACTAGTTTTAGTTTAGGCCATTTAATGGCCCATGCAGAAACTGGGCTATTTCTCGTCCGAAGTAACTTTAGGCCTATTAACGGCCCGTAGTGCTCGTGGATAAATTTCATCCCAACTGGCCTATCGGCTTGTTAATGGCCCATGTAACAGTTGGGCCTAATTACAGCCCGCGTTGAATCCGTCCTGCTTACAGCCCATCTGTTAATGGCCCGTGTCACTGTTGGGCCCACGACCCGTGTTTATACCTACGTTCTTAAAGCCCATAATTTTATTTGGCCAAACAGGGCCCGGGATCTATTTTGGCATGTTAATGGCTCATTCTATTTGGGCCAAACATGGGCCTTAGGCAGTTTCAGCCTGTATTGTCCCATGAATTTTTTGGCTCAATGCTAGCCCAATCTAGTTTTTAGCCTGTTAAAAGCGAGTGGTATTCTTTGCCCAGCTGGCCAGAACTTTACTTGGCATGTTAAAGGCGGAAAACTACTATATGTTTAGACCTGCTAATGCCCCAAGATGATTATAGGACCATGTTTCGGCCCATATATAGCGAGTTACGGGCCGACCTGAATACCGACAACATTGAGATCCATTGAAGCTTCTTGCCTAAATTACAGCATACCGACTAAGAATAAACCTGGACTATACAATAAAGAAATTATGGCATATTACATCCACTGGGAATCAAAGTTCGCCACCGGTGATAATAAAGCGCAACGTGACCGCGGATTACATACACTAGGCATCAAAGGTCGCCACCAGTGCGTATAAACACGCCAACAAAAGAATAACAAAACTGAGAGCACTTCAGAAGGCATTAAGCATGTCCTGGACGTGAACCGCGAGCAGCCAAACGAGCTAATGAGACCTTAGTTATGTCAACGACAGATGCTCTATCCCTAGTTGTATAGCACCAAAGCCCGCAAAGCAGTCCTCTGAGATCTACTTTGCATCATTGACATCAAGTCGGAGCTGAGCTGAAGCAAGCCATTCCGCTTTAAGTTGAGACCGAAGAATTTGATCTGATTGAGGCAGCAACTGCACCGAGGTTGTCTCACAGCTGCTGGTGAGTAGCTTCAACTCACTGTCTTCAACAAGACAAGACCTTGGGGTCATCTTGCTCTCTTCAAGATGGTTTGGTTCACTATATTCCCTGAAGTTCTGCCTGGCATAATAGATACCACTTTGAAAGAGAAACAAGGAGACACGTAACCGGTTTCACAATTATTTAAGCAAATAAATGGATCTGTTCCGCATAAGGAACATGTTTTTACAACTACAATTTAAAATTGGTAGTTGTTGCAAACATCCAATCAGTTGTAAACATGAAAGTAAACAGCAGTGGAGGAAATGATGCCTATCCAAATCTATACTAGAACAAAGTTTGAAGGCTTGAGAAGGATGTACTTACATTACATGTTAACACGGGCTAGACAAAGCCCTTCTCCATGTTGATGGAAGGTAATTCAATAAATTCCCTAAAGAAACTTCTTTATAAGCGTTGCCATTATTCTACATTTTGTAAAGAGTAAATATATATCAAATAATATTTCAAGAAATAGAGGATAATGAAGCTCAGGTGCAGAGTGATGATACATAATCAAATAGCAATTAATTAAGTACAGCGTTACAACGCAAAAGGTACTGACAAGAGGAATGAAGACATCAACGTTTGTAGTGGCGTTGGCTTTATTCAACATTTTGGTAAGAGTAAATGTCGATCTGATAATTTGGAGAAAGTGGAGGGCAGGGCAGTTAAGATGCAGAGTAATGCTAGACAATCAACTATCTCGCAATGCAAGTACAGTAATCCTACCACTGCCCATTATTACTAGTCGCTCAAATGGATGTATCTAGCGCTATTAAGTTCTAAATACATCCAATTGAGAAACAATTAATTCGATACGAAGGGAGTACATGACAATAAGTACTTACATGAGCAATCCAAAACTTCATAACCATTGTATTAATTCTACATTTATCTAAGTGTAAATATAGATCTTATAATTTCGAGCAAAGGGAGGATAAAGAAGCGAACATTAGAAGTGATGCTACATAATCAAACAACAATGAGTGTAAGTATGTTGACAAAGGGCAAGAGGTACTGACAAGAGCAGCGCAGTGCCCAGTATTGTTGTGAGATCCTATGGTCCTTTGAGAAAGGAGATTCATCTGAGATTAGTTTTCATAGAAGAGGAAGGTATGGCATAGGCAGAAATTTAGGATTTCAAATTTTTAATTGATATCATAGATAGTATGTGACGCTGGGCTTTCTATAGTTCTAATAGGGGTTTGGCCAGTGGAGTAAGGGTAAAGTGTGGTATAGTTCGGCCTGTATTTTCTGTGGTTGCTGATCTATCTGATTTAATAGGTATCGCTAACTTTTCCAAATACCTACTTTGTACTCCTTGAGGATCTGCGCTCACCCTCTTCTTTTGGACATCTATTATGAAAGAACAACGTTTGACTGGAAAAACATAGTATGATGACACATGGTAGGTACCGAAAATGGATAGGTCTCGTATATACTCATATATGATGCTTAAACTTAGCAGATGGTGGTGTAAGAAAGTAGAAGTAATGCAGGAGGTCATCTGCAAAATATGTGCGACCAATACAACCTTGCCAAGTTAGAGCAAGCACCTTGATGGGTGAATAAGATAGGCCATCCTCCACCATGCCAAGTTTGTTAGCCAGTGGATTGTTCCGCAATATTCCTCTCGTGCACCCATTCTTATATTCATTTTGATCATGTTCAACACTTCACATGCATGAAAAGAGAAAAACAAGTGAGATTATCTTTGTAATGTAGAAGTGATTCTAATCCAATACTGCCTCCCTGTAAACCCCTTTGTGCTATCTTTGCAATTCTTCTAAGAGATGCCATGCATGCTGTAATTTGGTGTGTGCATTAATATAATGTGGCCTCTACTCAAAATATGAGAGCTCCATAAGTGACGATACTTCGCAGATGACAACTTCAACATATAGTAAAGAAGAACAAGTCGCCTGACCTGACATATTCAAAAATATACTAAGGGAGAACAACTCGACCTAACCAGTCGACCACAAATGTCTCTGCTACTCTTCCCAACAAGGAACATACTTATTAAAGAAGAGAAGAGGATCATGTTAAAGAAGAGCTGAAGAGCAAGCGGATTGAAGATATTACAAGTTTTTCTATACAATGTCGGTTGCCCACCCATGATGAACCAGAGCGCACAAAGAAATAATATTCCTTGTGGTCTCTCCATATGTGGCTCACATGCATTTCGAAACTAAAGTAGGAACATTTAGCTGACCAATTAAACATGTCTTGGTTTGAATAATATCAGCATAATATCATATTCGAATTTGTACAACTAAGCTTGTATAGCTCGACGGGTGGAGCAGTGCTATTATGACATGAACCACGTAGGCTGATCGTGGTCATCATAAAATGGGGAAACCGTAAGCATGATGAGTATAGTATTGACCATGGCAGTGGGATGGCAGATCTGAAGCTGCAAACCATGCAGAGGATAGTTAGCAACCGATATTTTCTTTTAAATAACAACTAAGATTTGGTATGGACAAGAAAGTACAGTCAACAAATGACGAAGAAATACAATTCTGCTGTCTCTCTATATGTCTGTTAACTAATATCAGTATCATATCACAATCATATTTGAACAACTAAGCTTTGGAATTATGAAAGCACCTACGCAGATCATAGTAGGGTAGATAAAGGGGGAAAACCCTATGCATCAAGAGTAAATTCGGAAAAGTGGAACTAGCTAGACCATATGGGCTTGTATTGTCGGTGCAGCAAGAAAGAGTTCGGAAAGGCTTCGACCCCAAAAGGGGCAGCTCTATTCAACTGAAGGCACAATATTGTTACTATTAGTCTAGACTATCAGAGGCGACATAGCTCCCAACATTTCTCGGATATTATGGCAGACCATCTAGAATCATTGAAAACATCCATCTGAAGTGACCCAATAGACCTGTCGACTACAAATGTCCCTGCTCCACTTCCCGACACGGAACATATTGTACTACTCCCTCAGTTCTTAAATATAAATCTCTTAGAGATTCGAATGCAGACTACATACGGAGCAAAATAAGTGAATGTACATTCTAAAAAGAGTTATGTTTTATCGAAAAAGGCTTTTGGCCCACTTTATAAATAAAGCAATGATGAACAATAACAGGTACAAACACACTCCACGACAACACACGCACGAACCCAAGGCAGTTTAGGAATGGAGGAAGTAATATACTTATTAAGAAGACCAGAAGAGGGAAATGATAACTAATAGCAAGAAAATTTCTCTACTTTTTTCTCTACTCTTATACTCTTATCTGTACTCTTATAAAAACAGAGTTGGTGATGATGTTGTGCCTGCCATCTTGCAATATAGGCTGTCCGATTTATATCTGACGGATAGGAAGGAAACTATGGCAATTTTGCAAAAAGATACCCACACCACTCTCCACATTTGCAAATAAGGCCTTCCCTCGTTCATCCTTTTCTCCCACAAGATAAACTGCTCATACAAATGCATCTTGATGTTCCATGCAACGCACGAGCATCTTGCTAGTTAGCCCACTCATGATGAACCAGAGCGCACAAAGAAATGCAAATCCCAGTTGTCTATCTATATGTGGCGCACATGCTTTTCGAAACAAATATAGGAACATTAGCTGACCAGTTAAACATTCTTTGTTTTAGTAATATGAGCATCATATCAGATTTGTATTTCAACAACTACGCTTTCGAATTATGAGTGGCATGTTGTTTCGCTTGATGGGTTGAGGTCTTGAGGAGCAGTGCTAGCATGACACGAAGCACCTACAATGATGGTAGTGAATATAAAGGGTGGAAACCATAAGCTTTACCCGTATAGTGACCGTACCATGGCGGATCTGAAGGTGCAAACAGGACAAAGGCTACTTCGCAACCAATGTTTGCTTTCAACTAGCCACTACGATTTGGTACGGACAAGAAAAGTACAGTAAACAAGTTATGATCTATTTTCCGGGTAAGATCAATGACTTAAGCAGATATGAAAGAGTACCACCTCTCTTGCGAAGCCGTGTAGGCCCATGCTGATATGTTGAGGGTGCTACGGGTGCGATGGCTGTCGGAGGCGTGGAAGAACACTTTAGACGGAGACGGCCGGGTCGGGGGATAAGTCCTGTTGCCGTGGACGAGGTAGTCGTAGGAGCGGCAATGATAAGGTGGATGACGGTGCCTATGAAGCGAGAGGACGAGATAAAAGAATCTTGGTCTGGCACTGTGGATGAGAGACTTCCATCTCTTCCAATGGACGAGGGGATAGGGGAAGCGCCTCCGCAAGGTGGAGGATGAGGTGGCGGACGGAGGAGGCTGGCTGGAGTGGGGAGGTTGTTGTGGCGTCGATGGTGTATGAATGGGGAAATTGAGGGGAAGGGGGGATCTCAAACTTTGGGACGCACTTGTCTGAAATGTGGGGAAGTAACAAACTTATCCCCCATTTAAAATTTCGGACATCTCGTCGGTTGGTGATAGGACGGTAATCTCGCATCTCCCCAATATTTGTCGGTAGCGATTTCAGGCGAGGAAATGGTGTTTTGTCGCCCACGGTTGGCGCCCACAATGTATGAATGGTGTTGACAGGTAGGGCGGTTGTGTCATGTCTGAGGGAAGTTACACATCTGCCCCTATTCAAAATATTTGCCTACATCGATTTCGAACAAGGAGAGTTTGTTTTGCCGCCCACCGTGTATGAATGCTGAAATGGAGTGAGAGACATAAGTCTTTCGGATGAGCTTGAATCAAATGTGTTTTGCCACCCACATTTGGCGCCCACCGTGTGTGAATGGGCTCAAAGGCGCTCATGTCATGTCTGACTGAAGTTACTAGTCTATCCCTATGGACAGAAGTTGAAATCGGGTCAATTAGGATGTGAAGTGTCAGGGGTAGACAATAAATTCCATTGCATAAACACTTGCTTTGGGCAGCCAGCAAATGATAGTGGGTGTTTTGCTGCTTTGTTCAAAATTTGGGATAATTAGCATTCACATTTACCCTAGGCTCTAACAAATAAATTCAAACCCAATTTGTATTCAATTATGAATATCCATACATCATTCTACGTTTTGTTATTTATTTCTTCAAAACCACGCAAAGATTTATTCCATCTTTGTATATGAATATGATTTAGAAATGTCATGATCTTCGAATTCGGTAGGTTGGATACACTTTAAGTCAAATAGTTATTTCATCCAATACAATATGCTCACATGAAAAACAGTTCACCTTATGTCAATCATACAAGTACTGAGGATTACCTCGCCTAATTTTTTTTGATCATTACAACACATGGACAACATAGGGGGTCTTACAACATAATCGATTTAGAGACACGACACGACATGAAAGTATAGTAATCTAATGACAATTTCAACTGGTATCTAAAGAAGAACTAGGATTACCCTGGGCTTCAGATAGCAGAAGAAGTAGGACCACCTCTGTCTTCAAATGCAACATTCTTACTTCCTCCAATTCTTGGGTTGCTTGCATAATGCGTGCAACTAATTGCATAATTTCCAGCCCCAAGCTCAAGATTACCTCATTCATGGCAGCCACACCATCTCTTTCCGCCTCTAGTAGAGCCTCAAGAACGATACACTACTACATGATGCTGGTAACGCGACACTACGATCAGAGACCATTCGAGAAACTGTGTGTGATAGAATAATCGCAAACGGTGTTGTATGAAAACCGTTAGAAATGTATAAAATGTTTGCGATGACGAATGCATCAAACACGGTTCAGGTTTTAGTTGTGTGTGTGATGAAGGGCATACGATTCAGTTCAATTGACAGTTTGCGATGAGGAGGAACAAAAGAAACGGGCAGCCGCATGAAGGCATGTGCGATACACAGCATACGGTTCACTCGGATAAATTGTTTGTGATTAGGCAACACAAAAGAAACGGTCAGCCAGATCAAGGTGTGTGTGCTTGAGGGCATACGCTTTAGAAGTATTAAAGTTTGCGATTAGGCAACATAACAGAAACGGGTCAGCCAGGTCAAAGTGTCTACGATTGATGGCATACACTTCACATGGCTGAACTATTTGCGATTAGCCACAACAAACTGAAACAGTTAGATAGATCAACGTGTGTGCGCTAGACGGGCACACACATTCTAATTAAAAGAACCATGCGCGATGGTGCTGACATTGCCTACTGCGGTGCACCCTATGGTCCAAACGCCACGTATGCGGCCGAGAAGGCGTACGTGCCCACGTTATGCCTTCCGGGATTAGTGCTGCACTTATAACCATCAGTAAATTTTGAGCATGCATCTGGTCACATTCCAAATTGCAAACCTGTTCACACCGAGCAAAAACTAAACAGTTTCCCACTTAGGAGCGTATTACTACGTGGTTATAAATACTACTACTCCAAGATGACTGCACATTCCTCCTCAACTCCCCATCCACAAAAAGTCAAAAAAACAAGTCATTCGTCATCGTTCCCTTGCGTCTGCCATGGCCAGCGTGAGTTCTGGGTCGCCAGGGAGAGGCGAGCCTGGAAGCGGGAGCACGAGAGATGTCCCGCCTCGCCGCGATAGCATCCAACATGTCCCGCCGCACGGCCGTAGCAGCAAATAGGTCCCGCCGCGCCGCCGAAGCAGCACAGAGGACCCGTCGCGCTGTCGATGCAGCAGACTGGTGCGGCCGCGCCGCGGAAGCAGAAGAGATGTCCCGCCACACCGCGAATGTAGCAGAGATGTCCTCCCTTGCTGCGGTGGCCTGGGAAAATGCGTCGCGCTCATGCAAAGACTCTTACGGGCGCATGCGTGCCCTCGTCCTTAGGCAGATGGATCAGATCTCTAGGTGGGCGAGGTTGCAGGATGACCTACAAGCCTCGTTTGAACAGTCTATCGACGTCATCCCGCTACTAAATGAGAGCAATGCGAAGCTCCGGGCCGAGTGCGACCTACCGAGGGCAAAGATCGTCGGAAGTAAGGAGCAGCAGGAGTAAACCACTTCCTTGTTGAAGTGGATCGGCGTCATCGTCGAGAAACTTATGGACGAGAATGCCATGCTGCACATCAAGCGCAGAAGGCTGGTGGAGGAATCCGTGGATGCTCTCAACCAGCATCTTGAGGACAAGAAAGAGCTCGTTGCCGCCTGCCGGGGAGACTAGTTGTCTTCCTTCTTCTTTTGCCCTTGTGTATATCGGACGATGCTGCATGTTCCTTTTTTAATTATGTTTATAAATATGTAAGACAATTATTATCCAATGTCATCGTCCTCATATTCATCATGCTTGGTATAAGTCGCAGTCGATGCTATATAAGTCCATCGGATCTTACATCAAGATCCGTGCAAAACTTTCTTTTCAGATTTTCATTTCTCTCTCTTAAATCTCAGTCCAGTGAGACATATAGCCACGCCGTAGAACAGGTGCTCGGGCGCCATTAATGGAAACATTGGGAGGGAGGTGTGCGGCAGGTAGCGGTCAAAAGGGCTCTCCTCCCATTGAGCACGCGCAGGGGTCTAATCGCGCGCCTCCCGTACTCAAATGGCTACCCCGCATGGCACCTCCTAGCCAATAAAAAAGGGGACGTGTGGCCGCACGTAATTGGTAAGTCGAACGCCCACAGTTTCAATAATACTTGTGTTTCCGATTTGTAACATGACAACACTTGTTCCAAAATAACTTTGTTGGTTGTTAAAGTGTGCGCCTTCACAAATAGGACAGAAAATACCACAGCATGTTGGTGCCATGTCATGAGACCATGCCAAGTTTCATGATTTTCAGGTGTGTTTTGGAATTATAGGAATTAAAAAAACCAAGTTTCTCAATCTTTCCGGCCGAGTCACGATGCCCAGATGTTTGAATTTCACTCCCATCTCTTGCATGGGACCTAGAAATTCACCCAAGGACACACATGTGATTTTTCAAACAACTTTGGTGCACTGGAGCATGTGCTTGTAGTTCAAATTTGAATTATGCACATTAAATGCCTAGAAACTCAATTAATGTATAAAAAAGGCCAACGAAGCCGGAATAATTCCAAAATTTAGCACGGTACTTCTATTTGGTCTAATCTGGCTGTGTAAAAAAATTAAGGCGCGAGAAGGCAGTGTACGTATGTCGTTTCACACACGGAGGTGACACGTTCCCTCTCAGAACCACGAGCCTTCTTGAGGGAAGCTCCGGTTTGCATGAAGCTTACACCAAAGCTTGTCCCAATTCGGGCAAAAAAATTACCGCAGCATGCTGGTGCCATGTCATGACACCATGCCATGTTTCATGATTTTCAAGTGTGTTTCCGAAGTACAGGAATTAAAAAACCAAGTTTCTCTATCTTTTCGGCCGAGCGACGATGCCTAGATGTTTGAATTTCACTCCCATCTCTTGCATGGGACCTAGAAATTCACCCAAGGACACACATGTAATTTTTCAAACAATTTCGTTGCACTGGAGCCTGTGCTTGTAATTCAAATTTGAATTATGCATATTAAATGCCCAGAAACTCAGTTAATGTATAAAAAAGGCCAAACGAACCCGGAATAATTCCAAAATTTAGCATGGTACTTCTATTTGGTCTAATTTGGCTGTGAAAAAAAATTAAGGCGGGAGAAGGCAGTGTACGTATGTCGTTTCGCACACGGAGGTGACACGTTCCCTCTCGGAACCATGAGCCTTCTTGAGGGAAGGTCCGGTTTGCAAGAAGCTTACACCAAAGCTTGCCCCAATTCAGGCAAAAAATTTACCGCAGCATGCTGGTGCCATGTCATGACACCATGCCAAGTTTCATGATTTTCAGGCATGTTTTGGAAGTACAAGAATTGAAAAACCAAGTTTCTCTATCTTTCCGACGGAGCCACGATGCCCAGATGTTTGAATTTCAGTCCCATCTCTTGCATGGGACCTAGAAATTGACCCAAGGACACACATGTGATTTTTCAAACAACTTTGGTGCACTGGAGCATGTGCTCGTAGTTAAAATTTGAATTATGTGCATTAAAGGCCCAGAAACTCAATTAATGTATAAAAATGGTGAATCGAGTCCGGAATAATTCCAAAATTTAGCACGGTACTTCTATTTGGTCTAATTTGGCTATGTAAAAAAACTAAGGCGGGAGAAGGTAGTGTACGTATGTCGTTTCGCACACAGAGGTGACACGTTCCCTCTCGGAACCACGAGCCTTCTTGAGAGAAGATCCGGTTTGCAAGAAGCTTACACCAAAGCTTGTCCCAATTCGGCCAAAAACATTACCGCTCATGTTAGTGCCATGTCATCACACCATGCCAAGTTTCATGATTTTCAGGCGTGTTTTGGAATTACAAGAATTAAAAAACGAAGTTTGTCAATCTTTCCGGCCGAGCCACGACGCCTAGATGTTTGAATATCACCCCAATCTCTTGTATGGGACCTAGAAATTTACCCAAGGACACACATGTGATTTTTCAAACAACTTTGGTGCACTGGAGCTTATGCTTGTAGTTCAAATTTGAATTATGCACATTAAATGCCCAGAAATTTAATTAATGTATAAAAAATGTGAAACAAGCCCGGAATAATTCCAAATTTTAGCATGGTACTTCTATTTGGTCTAATCTGGCTGTGTAGAAAAATTAAGGCGGGAGAAGGCAGTCTATGTACGTCGTTTTGCACATGGAGGTGACACTCTCCCTCTCGGAACCACGAGCCATCTTGAGGGATGCTCCGGTTTGCAAGAAGCTTACACCAAAGCTTGTCCCAATTTGGCCAAAAAAATTACCACAGCATGTTCGTGCCATGTCATGACACCATGCCAAGTTTCATGATTTTCAGGCGTGTTTTGGAATTATATGAATTAAAAAACAAGTTTCTCAATCTTTCCGGCCGAGCTACGATGCCCAGATGTTTGAATTTCACCCCCATCTCTTGCATGAGACCTAGATATTCACCCAAGGACACACATGCGATTTTTCAAACAACTTTGGTGCATTGGAGCCTGTTCTTGTAGTTCAAATTTGAATTATGCACATTAAATGCCTAGAAACAAATGTATAAAAAAGGCCAGACGAACCCCGAATAATTCCAAAATTTAGCATGATACTTCTGTTTGGTCTAATCTGGCTGTGTAAAAAGTTAAGGCGGGAGAAGGTAGTGTACGTATGTCATTTCACACACACAGGTGACACGTTCCCTATCGGAACCACGAGCCTTCTTGAGAGAAGATCCGGTTTGCAAGAAGCCTACACCAAAGTTTGTCCCAATTCGGCCAAAAAAATTACCGCAACATGTTGCTGCCATGTCATGAGACCATGCCAAGTTTCATGGTTTTCAGGCATGTTTTGGAATTACAGGAATTAAAAAACCAAGTTTCTCAATCTTTTCGGCTGAGCCACGACGCCCAGATGATTGAATTTCACTCCCATCTCTTGCATGGGACCTAGAAATTCACCCAAGGACATACAGGTGATTTTTCAAACAACTTTGGTGCACTAGAGTACGTGCTTGCAGTTCAAATTTGAATTATACACATTAAATGCGCAGAAACACAATTAATGTATAAAAATGGCCAAATGAACATGGAATAATTCCAAAATTTATCACGATACTTCTATTTGGTCTAATCTGCCTGTGTAAAAAAATTAAGGCGGGAGACGGCAGTGTACGTATGTCGTTTCACACACGAAGGTGACACGTCCCTGTCAGCACCAGGAGCCTTCTTCAGGGAAGCTCCGGTTTGCAAGAAGCTTACACCAAAGCTTGTCCCAATTCGGCCAAAAAAAATTACTGCAGCATGTTACTGCCATGTCATGACACCATTTCAAGTTTCATGATTTTCAGCCGTGTTTTGGATTTACAGGAATTAAAAAACCAAGTTTCTCAATCATTCTGGCCATGCCACGAAACCCAGATGTTTGAATTTTATTCCCATTTCTTGCATGGGACCTATAAATTCCCCCAAAGACACACATGTGATTTTTCAGCTAACTTTGGTGCATTGGAGCATGTGCTTGTAGTTCAAATTTGAATTATGCACATTAAATTCCTAGAAACTTAATTAATGCATAAAAATGCCAAACGAACCCGGAATAATTCCAAATTTAAGCACAACACTCTTGTACTAGTTGCATGTTCACTGTACGTAAATGTTCTAGCAATTCAAACACCATCCTTTCCCTTCGTAACATCATTTTGTCTTTCAAAACATAAGGACAAAATCAGGTATACCCCAAACAGTTTATTAGAAAGAATCATGTGGGATGCGATATAAAATATCTTGGCGCACCGTCTTGTCTGGCTTACGCAGGAAGCTTCGTCGTCTATAGTCCACCACCCCCGCTTGAACCACACTTGCGTGCCAGTTTCTTGCGGCACCAAGCGAAATTTTTTTTCCACCGCCGAAATATCTATCTCCCCGCCCTCTCCCTCCTACCAAAAGCCAAATTTCCACTGTTCCTCCTTGCTTTCCAAGTTCAAACCTTCACTGCTTCTTATTGGCTGCTCAGCCTCCTCACCGGCGACCCTTCTTATTGCAGTGCCGCCTCCTCGCCGGCTACCCTTCTTCTTGCAGCGCCGCGTCCTCGCCAGCGACCCTTCTACTTGCAGCGCCACCTCCTCACTGGCGACCCTCCTTCTTGGTGCGCGGCCTCCTCGCCACTGACCCTTCTTCTTGTTGTGCGGCCTCATTGATATGGTCAGGTAATCCACACCGCACCCACACCATCCTCCTCCTTTCCTGTCCCACATGCCCCGACTGACGGAGCGACACCTTCCACCGAAATCACTACCCCCCTCCTCCAATTAAGCGCCGCCCACATCCATTTTGCACACAGTATAACGTGGAGCTGAGTAGCATGCGACCGCACGCGTGAACAAGGTCGCTATGGATGACATGCGTGTCGACAGCCAGATCTTGGAGGAGCACCTCGTCTTCGAGGCTACAGTTGACACCGCCGCGCGGTTATCTACTTTAAAATATAGTTTGTATTGTTTTCTCGAGGCCACCGCCAGTGCCTTCTAGTGATTTGTCCTCTATAATGTTAATGTGCAATCTAATGTTCAATTAACAGTTTGGTCCCCTGAAATGTATTGTTCAGCTAACACTTTGGTCCAACAATTGCTACATTTCGTAGTACTATTGTCAAGCATTCTTTGTTTTGTGAACTGTCTTATCTTCTAGTACATGTTTCTGTTCCGCAATGTCGTGCTCAGTTAACTATTTTGGTTCATTTGGTCTGCTGTCCATTTAACTGTTTGGTTCAGTTCTGCAATTTGATTTTCATTTACTGTGGGTACAATTTTGTATTGTTATGCATTTGACACCAATCGAATTTGGCTATACTCAATACATATTCTACTGGTAGTATGGCAACTCTCAATTAATCTGATCAAGATGTTCCTTATGTGTGTTGCAGGGAAACAATGGGAGACACTGTGGTTTACCATCGAGGTTTGTTCAAGCAGGGTCCTTTGGCTAATAGCACATTATTGTGTAGTTGCAGGAATCATTCTAATATTTAGGTTTCTTACAATTTGGTCTTGAACATGTAGGTCCCGCTGTCAGAGGCTTAGACCCACTGTTCGACCCATTTTGCATACGGGAAATGAGATGTCCATGAATATCAGTCAAGTCAAGAAACTGAGAAAGATTGTTAGGATGAAGAAACTTGCGAAGAATAACAGCAAGATCTTTGTTTGCACAATGAAGAAGACATCAGTCAACTATCGGATGGTAGCAACTCTTTTACCTTGTTTTTACCCCTTGAGCCATTTCAAAATTTACAAAGAAGATACAAGATCGCTTAATCAGTAGCCGCGACCTTCTTCTGTAGGACGGGTGTCACCTATAGAGTTCATATGTAGGAAAGATCATTAAGTGGTGTGTCGCCAATCCCCTCGCCTTGCTCAGGACAACGCACCTTCTGCCAAACGGCCGGTGGCCACGAAGGCGAAGTCCAGCTCCTATTCTGGCTTGAGCTCCTCTCAAAGCTCATCTCCCCCAGAGCCCTTAATGTCATGGTAGGCACCGAAGCCGCCGGAGAGCTCCACCCTTCCGCCTCTGAAGAGAAGATGGGAGTCCCCTCATCCCACAGAGTTCAACTTGAACTCCATCCTCATTGTGGAAGAGTAAGGATGATTTCTCTTTGTGATAAACATCTTCCTAAGTGGATTTGAAAGCTTTTACTGACTGACCTCTTATTGTTGTTGTCGCCGGCAGGGATGTGGAAGAGGAGAAGGAGACCCTCATCCATCATTCCCGTAGGAAGCTCTGGCGCCTTGGGTCGCTCGAGGGCATCGAGGGCTCGACTTTCGTGGGGAAGGATGCAGAAGACCCTGTGTCGAGCCCCCAACCCAGCCCCCGCCCTGGGAGGGAGACTTGACCCCGCCCCCCAGAGGTGATGGAGACAACCTTTCTGCCCCTTCACATGGAGGAGGGGTGGGGTAATGTAGGACGAGCCCCTCCTGGAGGAGCATGTGTCCCCTGCCGCTCAAGCCGAAGATGTCGTCATGGAATCCTCCACTTCAGAGATGGCGCAGAAGGTTGTCGGGTTTTCCCTGGCAGGTGGCGAGGCTCGTGACTCGGCAATGACTGTTGCCGGGGAAACAGAGACCCCTGCCCGGCAGACTTCCCCAGGTATCTAGCTTAACCCTTTTTACCTTTCACTCTCTGGCTGCCTCCACCGGCTTGTTTATTTGCTTAGAGATTTTCATTCCTTCGTTTGTTCACTAGCCCCTTCCATATTCAGCCCCTAGGCCGAACAACCAGACTTGTTGGAGGCGGTGGCGGACATAGGGAGGTCCGCCATAGAGGAAGCCGCGAAGGTCGCGGCTACTGAGGGGCATGATCTAGTTGATGGGGGAACACAAGGTCGCGGGACGGGTGTCACCTATAGACTTCTTTTGTAGGAAATGGCTGCCATGTGGTGAACGGTTGCCACTTAATGATCTTGCGGCTTGACACCACACTGATTGACGACGTGAGTCGCGCTTGAGTGGTTGGTTGTAGCGGTTCTGCCCCCGTGAGCCCTGGCAGGCTCTGCCGGGGAGCATTGGTTACTTGCTTCTGGTGGTGGCCTTGCCCCTTGCCGGGCTCGCCTGCCCGGCAAGGGAGGCCCTTTTCTTTCCGATATCTTTCTCCTTAGGCTCGATCTTGGTCCCTCTGAGCTGCATGTTGGTTCTTCAAATCTCTTGATTCTTCAATCTCTGACCTATCCCTGGCTTGTTCGTGCACGAGTCATGGGAAAATGTCTGCCCCTATATATTTTCCCCGACATAAGCCCCCGGGCCTGAGCCATACGTGTCGCGTGGCACGTTGGGTTAGGCCCCATACAGTGAGCGGACACGTGGCGGGAAAGGGCTGCGTGTGACGGTTTACCACAATGACTAGTCAATCCAACATTCACTTTGCACAATTACTGCACGTCGTCGGGTCATGGGGCGGTTGCAGTTATGGTAAAACGGTAACTTTCTGAAGCATCATACCTCTGCCCCACTTTCCCCCCTCTTAAGAGCAGGACAAATCGGAGCGGCACGATTCATCTGTCTCTTGCCCCGCTCCCACATCTTTTTGCTCTGCAAGCCAAGTGACAGTTCCCCATCTCACTTCTCCTTCCACTGCCATCCTCTCCAAAGAAACCTTCTTGCGTTGCTACAGCAATGGGGAAGAGACCCGCAGACAAGAAGAAGTTGGCGACCGCGGTGAAGGAGCCTACCGCCGAGGGGAACAAAAGGTCGGCGGAACTGAACAAGAAGCAGAGCGAGGACGTCGTCTTTGTTATGTCCACCTTGAGCGGCCCCGTCCTTCAGGCGAAGTACGGGTACCTGTGGGGGCGGCCCGTTGAGAAAGTGCATGTATCGCCCATGGTCAACACAGCGTGCAAGGTGAATCCCCCCGATTCTTATCAGCTCTTCGCCGCTTATTTCATCTATGGTATGTGTCCTCCTTTTTCGGAGTTCTTTGAGGCAATCATGAACATCTATGGATTTCACCTCCTTGATTTTACAGCGAACATAGTGGCGACCATGGCCATCTTCGCGCACTTGTGTCAGAACTTCATCGGGGTGAAGCCCAATGTGGATTTATTCCGGCATTACTTTGTTCCGCGGGTGGAGAGCAAAGTTAACCATCCTGGGATCATTAGTTGGATACCAAGGTCGAAAAAGAATTACCTTCCAGGGTACCAACACGAGAGATGGGAGAAATGGAGAGGGGTTTGGTGTTGGATCCAGGACAAAGAAGCCCCCGAGTTTTGTGAAACGCGGCAAGAGTGCATCAAGCGCAGAAAGGATTGGACCTCCAAGGGCCTTTCCGAGGATAGGTTGCGCCCGACAATTAATAGGATCATCCGCCAGGCGGCTGGCGGGTTAACCATCGAGCATGTGGGGGCAGATTTCCTCCTCCGCCACATCTCACCGCTACAGGAGAGGGATAGGCCTGTGTGGCTATATGGCGGCGCTGCGGATAGGATGAGACTGTTGCCGGGGCTGGCAAATAACTTGTCAGTTTATGGCCATGCTTGTTTGTGCGACCAGCTATTTGGTCGCTTCGAGATGTTCAAGCTCCCGGCAACCGTCGTTCCCCTGAACATCAACCCTGCCCGTGATCAGATACTGAAGTGGATGCCGGATTGCAATGCTGAGGGAGTATCAGGCACTTGGCAGCTCCCTTCCCTTGATGAAGACCTCCAGTGGTCGAGCACCTAGGTGTAGAAGGCCACCAGGGCCGAAGAGGGAATGTATAAACGCACCTTTGCTATGGAGGTAGCGTACCTTCTGAAGAGGGTCGCAGAGGACAAAGATGCCCGCTGCGCAGAGATGGAGAAGGCCGCAAAGGCCGGGAAAGGCTGGGAACGAAAGCTCTTCCCAGGGCGGCAGTGAGGCGCAAGCCACGGAGGATACTGCCAGGGGAGTGCTTGCTAGGGATAACTTTACCGGGCTAGACGCTCTAGCCACAGCAGCAACGGAGCTCCAGGAGGGAGAGGGGGACGAGCGGGAGGAGGGCACGACAGCGGCCCCTGAAGAGGAATGGCTGGCGGTAGGGCCACAAGCCCCTGGACCGGATCCAAACCAGCGCACCCGCAGGCGCATCGCTACCCGAGGAGGGGCAACCTCTAACCCGGTGCCACCCACCAAGAAGGTGAAGAAGATCTCCACCAAGTCTTCCAAGGCCGAGGTGGCGTGTTGCCAATCCCCTCGCCTTGCTCAGGACAACGCACCTTCTGCCAAACGGCTGGTGGCCACGAAGGCGAAGTCTAGCTCCTATTTTGGCTTGAGCTCCTCTCAAAGCTCATCTCCCCCAGACCCCTTGATGTCATGGTAGGCACCGAAGCCGCCGGAGAGCTCCACCCTTCCGCCTCTGAAGAGAAGATGAGTTTCCCCTCCTCCCACAGAGTTCAACTTGAACTCCATTCTCATTGTGGAAGAGTAAGGAGGATTTCTCTTTGTGATAAACATCTTCCTAAGTGGATTTGAATGCTTTTACTAACTGACCTCTTATTGTTGTTGTCGCCGGCAGGGATGTGGAAGAGGAGAAGGAGACCCTCATCCATCATTCCCGTAGGAAGCTCCGGCGCCTCGGGTTGCTCGAGGGCATCGAGGGCTCGACTTTTGTGGGGAAGGATGTAGAAGACCCTGTGTCGAGCCCCCAACCTAGCCCCCACCCTGGGAGGGAGACTTGACCCCGCCCCCCAGAGGTGATGGAGACAACCTTTCTGCCCCTTCACATGGAGGAGGGGTGGGGTAATGTAGGACGAGTCCCTCCTGGAGGAGCATGTGTCCCCTGCCGCTCAAGCCGAAGATGTCGTCATGGAATCCTCCACTTCAGAGATGGCGCAGAAGGCTATAGGGTCTTCCCCGACAGGGGGCGAGGCTCGTGACCCGGCATTGACTGTTGCCGGGGAAACAGAGATCCCTGCCCGGCAGACTTCCCCAGGTATCTAGCTTAACCCTTTTTACCTTTCACTCTCTGGCTGCCTCCACCGGCTTGTTTATTTGCTTAGAGATTTTCATTCCTTCGTTTGTTCACTAGCCCCTTCCATATTCAGCCCCCAGGCTGAACAACCAGACTTGTTGGAGGCGGTGGCGGACATAGGGAGGTCCGCCATAGAGGAAGCCGCGAAGGTCGCGGCTACTGAGGGGCATGATCTAGTTGACGGGGGAACACAAGGTTCTTTGCCGGTCGTGGAGCATTCCTTGGAAAGCACCTCGATAGAGGAAGTGGTTATCGAGGCTAACATTAGTATTCAAACCATGGGTCCACTCCCTTCTTACGGGGCGCGACTGATGCCCCACCATATTCTTCGAACATGTTATCTGTGGTGCCATTGTTGCCTGATATCGGAGCCCCCGACCCAACCTTGACAAACACAGATCTTGATGAAGAGCTTCAGCGTCTTCTGGCACCGCTGCAGCTGCGAGGCGGGGAGAATGACTCAGCTGCCATCAACATGGATTTGTCCTTCATCGAGTACATGGCGGTGGGCCTGAAGGAACTACACGCCCGACACAACCGGAAGTGGTAGGAGCTCAAGGAGTGGCGTGAATCCGCCGACAAAGTGGATCAGAAGATGAAGGACAAGTTCCTGGAGTTGCGTGAATGGCACGACAAGCAATCCAAGGCACTCATGAGGCAGCAAGAGGTCCTTCAGACGATGAGGGAAGATGTCGTGGCTCGGGAGGGGCGCCTGGCGGACCACAAAGAATCTTTGGATGCTAGGGAGCGAGAGATCTCCCTTCAGGAGGAGAATCTTGAAGCTTCTCTCCACAGCAAGGATGAAAGGTTGGAGGCCTTGGTGCAGCAACACACCAAGGAATTGAAGGACAAGCATGGGGCCGCTCTGGACACTCTTACAAGTGACCATGCTGCCCGGCTGAAGAAGCTTGCTGAACATCTGGCTGCCGTGTCTTCCGCCAAGGCCGAGCTCGACCAGCAGGTGGCCAAACTGACTGAAGACCTTGCCGGGAGTGCCAAGGAGGTGGAGGCACTCAAAGAAGAGGCACGGCAAGCAGAGCTTCACTTGGCTGATATGCAGTTGCAGATCTCCACCGAGACCCAAAGCCTTGAGCCCGCCAGCGGCAACATCTCTGATATGAACACAAGAATCGGCTCGCTGGAGCGGTCGGTGGAATCCCTTGAATCCCAACACCAGTTACTGTACAAGGACTTGGAAACCTCCAAGCGCCTGCGGCAAGATGCAAAGGACAGGCTGAAGAACTGGGTCGATATGAATAACCTATGGATCAAGAGCCTGATTGACGTTGTAGAACGTCTTGGCGCCCAAGCTGCGGCAATGGGCATGGACGGCCTAGTCTACTCAGCTAGCGAGCAGAAGGTTCCAAGTGTCAAGATGGGGATCTTCTTCGACGAGTTGGTTGACAAGTTGAAGGTGCATGAAGAGGGGAGGACCGAGCGTTCCGCGACCGAGTCGTGGAGGCTCGCTCGTGACGCCCTCTTCATGGTCTTGAGCAACATCGCCTGTCGCCACCCAGAGCTCGACCTTGGTGATGGCTTCAAGAAGCCGCCAGCGGGTGCTGACTTTGCCTCTGCTGAGAAGAAGGCCACTCCCCTTGCCAACAGGGTTCTCCGCATTTAAGTTATTCCTCCTGGTCCTGTAATGGAACATGATGTATATTTTGTGTTTAGTCATTTTATCTCTAGTGTTTGTGCGAGGATGATACTTCTAGCTGGATCTTTAAGTGCATGTTTATCCCTTTAAACTCTATATGCTCGTGTTCGTATGATCAATTCCTATGTATGCTCTGTATGCCTGCTGATATCATATTTTCGTGATTGTTGTAAGGGTCCGACCCTTAACAGTCATCTTGGCATGGATGCGCCCCGGCAGGTTTTTCCCAGGTAGCTCTCGATGCAGCCTCTCGTCCTACGAGCGTGGCTCTGGACAGGACAATGGAGCGATCAAAGAAACTAGCCAACGTTCCTCCGTATGAGGGCTTTCACGATACAAGCACTTACTGGAGTTAAGGGATAAACAACTACAGAAATCTGCAATGCATCAAATAGAAGTTATAACATGGACTTACCTTTCGTTTTAAGCTCTTTTTTTGTCTGCCAGGCCGTGCGAGTTCAACGCGTCTGTGGTGCCTGCAGAAGTAGAAGTTGATCAGGTGGTTTCTTCATTCCCGACAAGGATCATCACGTATCACTTGTGGCTGGCGGGCATAGGGGCATGGTGTCGGGCTTCGCTGGTCCCCCTTACTTTTGCTCCCTCCTCGAGTTAGTGTAACGGCTACTGTCACATGGCCTGCGCCAATGCGGGCAGCCTCGCCGAAGTGTGCTTGTTGAGGCATCAATCGATCGTCTCATACCAGCATTCTGCTCAGGATCACCCACAGTGGGGAAAATACTGGACCGAGCGTCGCATGGTAACCGTCGACATTGATGACGCTGAGGCTAAAGCAACTCGACTGCCGATGAGGTGGGGGGAAAGGAAGGAGGGAGCTCATGTCCACACATCTTGTGCCCCTTCCTCCGGATAGCATTCGGATGGCGATAAAGCCATACAAGCCGCCAGAGTAAATCTATTGCCATCAGCCATGGTCCTGGTCATGACCGTTGCTATGGTAAATCATGGAGAGCGGCAACACAGCTCGAGGGTGCATCTTCCCCCGCTCTGCTTCTGCACCTCTGCGGGGGCCACGGTCGATATCGCTGTCGTGGATGAAGGCGGCGATGAAGATGACGCGTGTCGTACACTTTCAGGTTCGCACAAGCCCTCCCCCTACCTGGCACACCAAATATGTCACGGGATTTCCGCGGCCACCTATGCGACAGGAAGGCCCCTTGTTGGTTTGGCAGGGAGCGGCGCATTGCATAAAGAGTAGACCGGCGTATGGCCGCGCGGAAGGGAGCACACAAGCAATTTACCCAGGTTCCGGCCGTCGTGAGGTGTAAAACCCTACTCCTGCTTTAGTGGATTGATGGTGGAATGAAAGGTGGTGGTGCGTAATTCACTTTGCCCGACAAGGTTTGCCTAGGGGCTGTAGTGAAGGAAATATGCCCTAGAGGCAATAATAAAGTTATTATTTTATTTCCTTATATCATGATAAATGTTTATTATTCATGCTAGAATTGTATTATCCGGAAACATAATACTTGTGTGAATACATAGACAAACTAAACATCAATAGTGTGCCTCTACTTGACTAGCTCGTTAATCAAAGATGGTTATGTTTCCTAACCATAGACATGTGTTGTCATTTGATTAACGGGATCACATCATTAGGAGAATGATGTGATTGACATGACCCATTCCATTAGCTTAGCACCCGATCGTTTAGTATGTTGCTATTGCTTTCTTCATGACTTATACATGTTCCTATGACTATGAGATTATGCAACTCCCGTTTGCCGAAGGAACACTTTGTGTGCTACCAAACGTCACAACGTAACTTGGTGATTATAAAGGAGCTCTACAGGTGTCTCCAAAGGTACATGTTGAGTTGGCGTATTTCGAGATTAGGATTTGTCACTCCGATTGTCGGAGAGGTATCTCTGGGCCCTCTCGGTAATGCACATCACATAAGCCTTGCAAGCATTGCAACTAATGGGTTAGTTGCGAGATGATGTATTACGAAACGAGTAAAGAGACTTGCCGGTAATGAGATTGAACTAGGTATTGAGATACCGACGATTGAATCTCGGTCAAGTAACATACCGATGACAAAGGGAACAAAGTATGTTGTTATGCGGTCTGACCGATAAAAGATCTTCGTAGAATATGTGGGAGCCAATATGAGCATCCAGGTTCCGCTATTGGTTATTGACCGGAGACATGTGTCGGTCATGTCTACATTGTACTCGAACCCGTAGGGTCCGCATGCTTAATGTTACGATGACAGTTTCATTATGAGTTTATATATTTTGATGTACCGAAGTTTGTTCGGAGTCCCGTATGTGATCACGGACATGACGAGGAGTCTCAGAATGGTCGAGACATAAAGATTGATATATTGGAAGCCTATGTTTGGACATCGGCAGTGTTCCGGGTGAAATCGGCATTTTACCGGAGTACCTGGAGGTTACCGGAACCCCCCGGTAACCTAATGGGCCTTAATGGGCCTAGTGGAGGAAGAGGAGAGGAGGCCTAGGGGCTGCCGCGCGCCCCTCCCCCACAAGTCCGAATTGGACAAGGAGGGGGGGGGCGGCGCCCCCCCTTTCCTTTCTTCCCTCTCCTCCTTCCCCCCAAGTCCTAATCCAACTAGGGAAAGGGGGGGAGTCCTACTCCCGGTAGGAGTAGGACTCCTCCAGCGCGCCTCCTCCTAGGGCTGGCCGCACCCCCCTTGCTCCTTTATATACGGGGGAAAGGGGGCACCTCTAGACACACAAGTTGATCCTCGTGATCGTTTTCTTAGCCGTGTGCGGTGCCCCCTTCCACCATACTCCTCGATAATATTGTAGCGGTGCTTAGGCGAAGCCCTGCGACGATAGAACATCAATATCGTCAACACGCCGTCGTGCTGACGGAACTCTTCCCCGACACTTTGCTGGATCGGAGTCCGGGGATCGTCATCGAGCTGAACGTGTGCTAAAACTCGGAGGTGCCGTAGTTTTGGTGCTTGATCGGTCGGGCCGTGAAGACGTACGACTACATCAACCGCGTTGTCCTAACGCTTCCGCTATTGGTCTACGAGGGTACGTAGACAACACTCTCCCCTCTCGTTGGTATTCATCACCATGATCTTGCGTGTGCGTAGGAATTTTTTTGAAATTACTACGTTCCCCAACAGTGGCATCCGTGCCTAGGTTTTATGTGTTGATGTTATATGCACGAGTAGAACACAAGTGAGTTGTGGGCGATATAAGTCATACTGCTTACCTGCATGTCATACTTTGGTTCGGCGGTATTGTTACATGAAGCGGCCCGGACCGACATTATGCGTACGCTTACGCGAGACTGGTTCTACCGACGTGCTTTGCACACAGGTGGCTGGCAGGTGTCAGTTTCTCCAACTTTAGTTGAACCGAGTGTGGCTACGCCCGGTCCTTGCGAAGGTTAAAACAACACCAACTTGACAAACTATCGTTGTGGTTTTGATGCGTTGGTAAGATTGGTTATTGCTTAAGCCCGTAGCAGCCACGTAAAACTTGCAACAACAAAGTAGAGGACGTCTAACTTGTTTTTGCAGGGCATGTTGTGATGTGATATGGTCAAGACATGATGCTAAATTTTATTGTATGAGATGATCATGTTTTGTAACCGAGTTATCGGCAACTGGCAGGAGCCATATGGTTGTCGCTTTATTGTATGCAATGCAATTGTGCTGTAATGCTTTAATTTATCACTAAGCGGTAGCGACAGTCGTGGAAGCATAAGATTGGCGAGACGACAACGATGCTACGATGGTGATCAAGGTGTTGTGCCGGTGACGATGGTGATCATGACAGTGCTTCGAAGATGGAGATCACAAGCACAAGATGATGATGGCCATATCATATCACTTATATTGATTGCATGTGATGTTTATCCTTTATGCATCTTATCTTGCTTTGTTTGATGGTAACATTTTAAGATGATCTCTCACTAATTATCAAGAAGTGTTCTCCCTAAGTATGCACCGTTGCGAAAGTTCTTCGTGCTGAGACACCACGTGATGATCGGGTGTGATAGGCTCTACGTTCAAATACAACGGGTGCAAAATAGTTGCACACGCGGAATACTCATGTTATACTTGACGAGCCAAGCATATACAGACATGGCCTCGGAACACGGAGACCGAAAGGTCAAGCGTGAATCATATAGTAGATATGATCAACATAGTGATGTTCACCAATGAAACTACTCCATCTCACGTGATGATCGGACATGGTTTAGTTGATTTGGATCACGTGATCACTTAGAGGATTAGAGGGATGTCTATCTAAGTGGGAGTTCTTTAGTAATATGATTAATTGAACTTAAATTTATCATGAACTTAGTACCTGATAGTATCTTGCTTGTTTATGTTTGATTGTAGATAGATGGCCCGTGTTGTTGTTCCGTTGAATTTTAATGCGTTCCTTGAGAAAGCAAAGTTGAAAGATGATGGTAGCAATTACACGGACTGGGTCCGTTACTTGAGGATTATCCTCATTGCTTCACAGAAGAATTACGTCCTGGAAGCACCGCTGGGTGCCAGGCCTGCCGTTGGAGCAACACCAGATGTTATGAACGTTTGGCAGAGCAAAGCTGATGACTACTCAATAATTCAGTGTGCCATGCTTTACGACTTAGAATCGGGACTTCAACGACGTTTTGAACGTCATGGAGCATATGAGATGTTCCAGGAGTTGAAGTTAATATTTCAAGCAAATGCCCGGTTTGAGAGATATGAAGTCTCCAATAAGTTCTATAGCTGCAAGATGGAGGAGAACAGTTCTGTCAGTGAGCATATACTCAAAATGTCTGGGTATAATAATCACTTGATTCAATTGGGAGTTAATCTTCCAGATGATTGCGTCATTGACAGAATTCTCCAATCACTTCCACCTAGCTACAAGAGCTTCGTGATGAGCTATAATATGCAAGGGATGAATAAGATAATTCCCGAGCTCTTCGCAATGCTGAAAGCTGCAGAGGTAGAAATCAAAAAGGAGCATCAAGTGTTGATGGTCAACAAGACCACTAGTTTCAAGAAAAAGGGCAAAGGGAAGAAGAAGGGGAACTTCAAAAAGAACAGCAAGCAAGTTGCTGCTCAGGAGAAGAAACCCAAATCTGGACCTAAGCCTGAAACTGAGTGCTTCTACTGCAAGCAGACTGGTCACTAGAAGCGGAACTGCCCCAAGTATTTGGCGGATAAGAAGGATGGAAAGGTGAACAACGGTATATGTGATATACATGTTATTGATGTGTACCTTACTAATGCTCGCAGTAGCACCTGGGTATTTGATACTGGTTCTGTTGCTAATATTTGCAACTTGAAATAGGGACTACGGATTAAGCGAAGATTGGCTAAGGACGAGGTGACGATGCGCGTGGGAAATGGTTCCAAAGTCGATGTGATCGCGGTCGGCACGCTACCTCTACATCTACCTTCGGGATTAGTATTAGACCTAAATAATTGTTATTTGGTGCTAGCGTTGAGCATGAACATTATATCTGGATCTTGTTTGATGCGAGACGGTTATTCATTTAAATCAGAGAATAATGGTTGTTCTATTTATATGAGTACTATCTTTTATGGTCATGCACCCTTGAAGAGTGGTCTATTCTTATTAAATCTCGATAGTAGTGACACACATATTCATAATGTTGAAGCCAAAAGATGCAGAGTTGATAATGATAGTGCAACTTATTTGTGGCACTGCCGTTTAGGTCATATGGTGTAAAGCGCATGAAGAAACTCCATACTGATGGACTTTTGGAACCACTTGATTATGAATCACTTGGTACTTGCGAACCGTGTCTTATGGGCAAGATGACCAAAACACCATTCTCTGGTACTATGGAGAGAGCAACAGATTTGTTGGAAATCATACATACAGATGTTTGTGGTCCGATGAATGTTGAGGCTCGTGGCGAATATCGTTATTTTCTCACCTTCACAGATGACTTAAGCAGATATGGGTATATGTACTAAATGAAACATAAGTCTGAAACATTTGAAAAGTTCAAAGAATTTCAGAGTGAAGTTGAAAATCATCATAACAAGAAAATAAAATTCCTACGATCTGATCATGGAGGAGAATATTTGAGTTACGAGTTTGGTGTACATTTGAAACAATGCGGAATAGTTTTGCAACTCACGCCACCCGGAACACCACAACGTAATGGTGTGTCCGAACGTCGTAATCATACTTTACTAGATATGGTGAGATCTATGATGTCTCTTACTGATTTACCGCTATCATTTTGGGGTTATGCTTTAGAGACGGCCACATTCACGTTAAATAGGGCACCATCAAAATCCGTTGAGACGACGCCTTATGAACTGTGGTTTGGCAAGAAACCAAAGTTGTCGTTTCTGAAAGTTTGGGGCTGCAATGCTTATGTGAAAAAGCTTCAACCTGATAAGCTCGAACCTAAATCGGAGAAATGTGTCTTCATAGGATATCCAAAGGAAACTATTGGATACACCTTCTATCACAGATCCGAAGGCAAGACTTTTGTTGCTAAATTCGGAAACTTTCTAGAGAAGGAGTTTCTCTCGAAAGAAGTGAGTGGGAGGAAAGTAGAACTTGATGAGGTAACTGTACCTGCTCCCTTATTGGAAAGTAGTACATCACAGAAACCGGTTTCTGTGACACCTACACCAATTAGTGAGGAAGCTAATGATAATGATCATGAAACTTCAGAACAAGATACTACTGAACCTCGTAGATCAACCAGAGTAAGATCCGCACCAGAGTGGTACGGTAATCCTGTTCTGGAAGTCATGCTACTAGATCATGATGAACCTACGAACTATGAAGAAGCGATGGTGAGCCTAGATTCTGCAAAATGGTTTGAAGCCATGAAATCTGAGATGGGATCCATGTATGAGAACAAAGTGTGAACTTTGGTTGACTTGCCCAATGATCGGCAAGCAATTGAGAATAAATGGATCTTCAAGAAGAAGACTGACACTGTCGGTAATGTTACTGTCTACAAAGCTCGACTTGTCGCAAAAGGTTTTCGACAAGTTCAAGGGATTGACTACGATGAGACCTTCTCACCCATAGTGATGCTTAAGTTGGTCCGAATCATGTTAGCAATTCCCGCATTTTATGATTATGAAATTTGGCAGATGGATGTCAAAACTGCATTCCTGAATGGATTTCTGGAAGAAGAGTTGTATATGATGCAGCCAGAAGGTTTTGTCGATCAAAAGGGAGCTAACAAAGTGTGCAAGCTCCAGCGATCCATTTATGGACTGGTGCAAGCCTCTCGGAGTTGGAATAAACGCTTTGATAGTGTGATCAAAGCATTTGGTTTTGTGCAGACTTTTGGAGAAGCCTGTATTTACAAGAAAGTGAGTGGGAGCTCTGTAGCATTTCTGATATTATATGTAGATGACATATTACTAATCGGAAATGATATAGAATTTCTGGATAGCATAAAGGGATACTTGAATAAGAGTTTTTGAATGAAAGACCTCAGTGAAGCTGCTTACATATTCAGCATTAAGATCTATAGAGATAGATCAAGACGCTTAATTGGACTTTCACAAAGCACATACCTTGACAAAATTTTGAAGAAGTTCAAAATGGATCAAACAAAGAAAGGATTCTTGCCTGTGTTACCAGGTGTGAAATTGAGTAAGACTCAATGCCCGACCACTGCAGAAGATAGAGATTAAATGAAAGATGTTCCCTATGCTTCAGCCATAGGCTCTATCATGTATGCAATGGTATGTACCAGACCTGATGTGTGTCTTGCTATAAGTCTAGCAGGGAGGTACCAAAGTAATCCAGGAGTGGATCACTGGACAGCGGTCAAGAACATCCTGAAATACCTGAAAAGGACAAAGGATATGTTTCTCGTATATGGAGGTGACAAAGAGCTCATCGTAAATGGTTATGTTGATGGAAGCTTTGACACTGATCCGGACGATTCTAAATCGCAAACCGGATACGTGTTTACATTAAACCGTGGAGCTGTCAGTTGGTGCAGTTCTAAACAAAGCGTTGTGGTGGGATCTACATGTGAAGCGGACTACATAGCTGCTTCGGAAGCAGCAAACGAAGGAGTCTGGATGAAAGAGTTCATATCCGATCTAGGTGTCATACCTAGTGCATCGGGTCCAATGAAAATCTTTTGTGACAATACTGGTGCAATTGCCTTGGCAAAGGAATCCAAATTTCACAAGAGAACCAAGCACATCAAGAGATGCTTCAATTCCATCCGGGATCTAGTCCAGGTGGGAGACATAGAGATTTGCAAGATACATACGGATCTGAATGTAGCAGACCCGTTGACTAAGCCTCTTCCATAAGCAAAACATGATCAGCACCAAAGCTCCATGGGTGTTAGAATCATTACTGTGTAATCTAGATTATTGACTCTAGTGCAAGTGGGAGACTGAAGGAAATATGCCCTAGAGGCAATAATAAAGTTATTATTTTATTTCCTTATATCATGATAAATGTTTATTATTCATGCTAGAATTGTATTATCCGGAAACATAATACTTGTGTGAATACATAGACAAACTAAACGTCACTAGTGTGCCTCTACTTGACTAGCTCGTTAATCAAAGATGGTTATGTTTCCTAACCATAGACATGTGTTGTCATTTGATTAACGGGATCACATCATTAGGAGAATGATGTGATTGACATGACCCATTCCATTAGCTTAGCACCCGATCGTTTAGTATGTTGCTATTGCTTTCTTCATGACTTATACATGTTCCTATGATTTTGAGATTATGCAACTCCCGTTTTGCCGAAGGAACACTTTGTGTGCTACCAAACGTCACAATGTAACTGGGTGATTATAAAGGAGCTCTACAGGTCTCTCCAAAGGTACATGTTGGGTTGGCGTATTTCGAGATTAGGATTTGTCACTCTGGTTGTCGGAGAGGTATCTCTGGGCCCTCTCGGTAATGCACATCACATAAGCCTTGCAAGCATTGCAACTTACGAAACGAGTAAAGAGAGTTGCCGGTAACGAGATTGAACTAGGTATTGAGATACCGACGATCGAATCTCGGGCAAGTAACATACCGATGACAAAGGGAACAAAGTATGTTGTTATGCGGTCTGACCGATAAAAGATCTTCGTAGAATATGTGGGAGCCAATATGAGCATCCAGGTTCCGCTATTGGTTATTGACCGGAGACATGTGTCGGTCATGTCTACATTGTTCTCGAACCCGTAGGGTCCGCACGCTTAACGTTACGATGACAGTTTCATTATGAGTTTATATATTTTGATGTACCGAAGTTTGTTCGGAGTCCCGTATGTGATCACGGACATGACGAGGAGTCTCGGAATGGTCGAGACATAAAGATTGATATATTGGAAGCCTATGTTTGGACATCGGAAGTGTTCCGGGTGAAATCGGCATTTTACCGGAGTACCGGGAGGTTATCGGAACCCCCCGGTAACCTAATTGGCCTTAATGGGCCTAGTGGAGGAAGAGGAGAGGAGGCCTAGGGGCTGCCGCGCGCCCCTCCCCCCCCCCCCAAGTCCGAATTGGACAAGGAGGGGGGCGGCGCCCCCCCTTTCCTTTCTTCCCTCTCCTCCTTCCCCCCAAGTCCTAATCCAACTAGGGAAAGGGGGGGGGGAGTCCTACTCCCGGTAGGAGTAGGACTCCTCCAGCGCGCCTCCTCCTAGGGCCGGCCGCACCCCCCTTGCTCCTTTATATACG
>NC_041392.1:354872257-354961736 GCF_002162155.2 Triticum dicoccoides
TCGGAAGTGTTCCGGGTGAAATCGGCATTTTACCGGAGTACCGGGAGGTTATCGGAACCCCCCGGTAACCTAATTGGCCTTAATGGGCCTAGTGGAGGAAGAGGAGAGGAGGCCTAGGGGCTGCCGCGCGCCCCTCCCCCCCCCCCCAAGCCCGAATTGGACAAGGAGGGGGGCGGCGCCCCCCCTTTCCTTTCTTCCCTCTCCTCCTTCCCCCCAAGTCCTAATCCAACTAGGGAAAGGGGGGGGGGAGTCCTACTCCCGGTAGGAGTAGGACTCCTCCAGCGCGCCTCCTCCTAGGGCCGGCCGCACCCCCCTTGCTCCTTTATATACGGGGGCAAGGGGGCACCTCTAGACACACAAGTTGATCCTCGTGATCGTTTTCTTAGCCGTGTGCGGTGCCCCCTTCCACCATACTCCTCGATAATATTGTAGCGGTGCTTAGGCGAAGCCCTGCGACGATAGAACATCAATATCGTCACCACGCCATCGTGCTGACGGAACTCTTCCCCGACACTTTGCTGGATCGGAGTCCGGGGATCGTCATCGAGCTGAACGTGTGCTAAAACTCGGAGGTGTCGTAGTTTCGGTGCTTGATCGGTCGGGCCGTGAAGACGTACGACTACATCAACCGCGTTGTCATAATGCTTCCGCTATCGGTCTACGAGGGTACATAGACAACACTCTCCCCTCTTGTTGCTATGCATCACCATGATCTTGCGTGTGCGTAGGAATTTTTTTGAAATTACTACGTTCCCCAACATGTAGCGACTACGCGCGTATCGTGGCTTGGGTGTGTCAACTTTCCAGCCTTCTAACCCCTCCTACGAGTGCCATGGGCCTCCTTTTATAGATTCAGGGGTCACCACAGTGGCAAAGTGGTCATTGTCCACTGACATGATAGCAAACAGTGCTATCATACCTAACTCTGCGGGCTGACAGGGTGCATTAAATGCGCCGCTAAGTGTCACATCATTGGTCGCCCAGCAAGGCTTGCCGGGGTATCTTGCTAGCTCCGCCCCTATTCTCTTGACACGTCACAGGACGGGTGTCACCTATAGGCTTCTTCCATAGGAAATGGCGGTCATGTGGCGAACGGCTACCACTTAATCATCTTGCGGCTTGACACCGCACTGATTGATGATGCGAGTCACGCTTGAGTGGTTGGTGGTGGCGGTTCTTCCCCCACGAGCCCCAGCAGGCTCTGCCGGGGAGCCTTGGTTACTTGCTTCTGGTGGTGGCCTTGCCCCTTGCCGGGGAGGCCCTTTTCTTGCTGATATCTTGCTCCTTAGACTCGATCTTGGTCCCTCTGAGCTGCAGGTTGGTTCTTCAAATCTCTTGATTCTTCAATATCTAACTTGTCCTTGGCTTGTCTGTGCACGAGTCAGGGGAAAATGTCTGCCCCTCTATATTTCCCCGACACTGGCCAAGATGAAGTGCCCCAACAACTACCTCTCAGGACTTATCAAGTATGTACTCACCAGTTCAATCTTACCAATACCAGTTACAATTAATGGCTATGTTTTGTATGGTCGATGTATTAAGCATGTTGTAGTGAACATGCCTAACACATTTTAGCTATTTCCCCTAACTTTTTATAGACAACCGGGCCATTATCTGCTCTGGAAGCACCAGCCTTGTGATGTTTAACTCTGCCAATTGCATATTTATCAGTACCGGTTTCAATGGCCATTAAGCCTGTTGCAATTAACAGTTGTATCCATTTTTAAAAAGTTATATTTCAATGGCTACAAACTTAGAAAACATGAATTAAGATGATGTTAAGCCTGTTGCAATTAACAGTTGTATCAATTTTTTAATCCGTCACTTTGCTACCATGCTACTCTTTCACAATGAAGATATCACTAAAAATGCTACCGTTTTATTACCATTTGCTATTTTTGGTGGATATTAACCCTGTTGTAGTTAATATTGGCTTTTCATGTACTTCCACAGGCGTGGCACCCCGGCTCAGAGAAACCAGAATGCCCCGTATTCTAGCCCAGAGATTGAGATGAAGTCTTCTGGAATACAACACTACTTGACATAGAACAAATAAACTCCTATAACAAAGGAAATGATACAAGGGTCTGATGTTACAAAGGATCACATCAACACAACGACACTACACCTTTAATACTACACTTATACCAGCGACATCCTTCTAGCAATGGAACAATGACGAAGGTGGTGAACTCCACTCCACAAGGAGTTTGGCTGGGACACGATCTAGCTTGTATGCACGGTAACCTTGACAAGCAAACAATTAGTCGCGGCATCACCTACAATCTGGCATGACACGCCAGGTCAGTAGAATGAATGTACTTACAAGATCACTACAACTAAAAGCATCAAGGCAAAACAACAACACAATATTAGTAGATTAAATTATCAACAACTACTATGATATGAAAGCAACTAGTAAGCATGACAACAACTACTAAGCATCACTCCACGGCAACAGAATTGAGGGTACCGGTAGGATAGCTTGCCAGGGGAAACTTGTTTACTTAAACGTATAGAGGCATCCCACTTGCATGGACATATTACATGCACGAGTCCCCTGCAAGGTTTATCCTTTTCATTAATATGTTGAAACAAACAAGTACAGACCTTACAGGACACAAACATGGATTAAAAAGATTACATAATTTGAACTGAAATTTGGCAAGTGCCTACAGATTTAAGATTGAAAAAATATAAGTGCCCCGTGATCCCCTTTCTTGTCCCTCTCCTCCTAGGCACTACGGAAGGAGGTGAAGTGGGCAAAAGGAGCGCGTGGGCAGAAGCCCAGCCTGACCCTATCGGGCTCCAGGAGAGGTAGGCCGGCGGGAGCGAGAGGGCACGGACGAAGGCGATGGTGAAGAGATCGGCGTAGGCGAGTGATACGTCTCCAACGTATCTATAATTTTTTATTGTTCCATGCTATTATATTATCTATTTTGGATGTTAATGGGCTTATTTATACACTTTTATATTTTTTTTGGACTAACCTACAAACCCAAGGCCCAGTGCATATTGCTGTTTTTTTTGCCTATTTCAGTGTTCCGCAGAAAAGGAATATCAAACGGAATCCAAACGGAATGAAACCTTTGGGAGAGTTATTTTTGGAACAAACGTGATCCAGGGGACTTGGAGTAGACGTCAAGAAATCAACGAGGAGGCCACGAGGCAGGCAGGCGCGCCTGCCCCCCTGGGCATGCCCCCACCCTCGTGGGCCCCTCGTGGCTCCACCGACCTACTCCTTCCTCCTATATATATCCACATACCCCGAAAACATCCAGGAGCACCACGAAACCCTATTTCCACCGCCACAACCTTCTATACCCAAGAGATCCTATCTTGGGGCCTTTTCCGGAGCTCTGCTGGAGGGGGAATCGATCACGTAGGGCTTCTACATCAACACCATAGCCTCTCCGATGATGTTTGAGTAGTTTACCACAGACCTTCGGGTCCACAGTTATTAGCTAGATGGCTTCTTCTCTGTCTTTGGATCTCAATACAATGTTCTCCTCGATCTTCTTGGAGATCTATTTGATGTAACTCTTTTTGCGGTGTGTTTGTCGAGATCCGATGAATTATGGATTTATGATCAAGCTTATCTGTGAACAATATTTGATTCTTCTGTGAAATCTTTTATGTATGATTTGTTATCTTTGCAAGTCTCTTTGAATTATCAGTTTGGTTTGGCCTACTAGATTGATCTTTCTTGCAATGGGAGAAGTGCTTAGCTTTGGGTTCAATCTTGCGGTGTCCTTTCCCAATGATAGCACGAGCAGCAAGGCACGTATTGTATTGTTGCCATCGAGTATAAAAAGATGGGGTTTATATCATATTGCCTGAGTTTATCCCTCTACATCATGTCATCTTGCCTAATGCATTACTCTGCCCTTATGAACTTAATACTCTAGATGCATGCTGGATAGTGGTCGATGTGTGGAGTAATAGTAGTAGATGCAGAATCGTTTCGGTCTACTTGTCGCGGACGTGATGCCTATATACATGATCATGCCTAGATATTATCATAATTATTCACTTTTCTATCAATTGCTTGACAGTAATTTGTTCACCCACCATAATACTTATGCTATCTTGAGAGAAGCCAGTAGTGAAACCTATGGCCCCCGGGTCTATCTTTTATCATATAAGTTTCCAATCTAGTTTATTTGCAATCTTTACTTTCAATCTATATCATAAAAATACCAAAAATATTTATCTTATTATCTCTATCAGATCTCACTCTCGTAAGTGTCCGTGAAGGGATTGACAACCCCTTTATCGCGTTGGTTGCGAGGTTCTTATTTATTTGTGTAGGTACGAGGGACTTACGTGTAGTCTCCTACTGGATTGATACATTGGTTCTCAAAAACCGAGGGAAATACTTACGCTACTTTGATGTATCACCCTTTCCTCTTCTACGGAAAACCAACGCAGTGCTCAAGAGGTAGCAAGAAGGATTTATGGCGCCGTTGCCAGGGAGGTTTCCCCAAATCAAGACAAGATTTGATCTCCCGTCAACAAGCCATTTCTGGCGCCGTTGCCGGGGAGATCTACCACAAGTCAAGACATACCAAGTACCCATCACAAACTCTTATCCCTCACATTACATTATTGGCCATTTGCCTCTCGTTTTCCTCTCCCCCACTTCACCCTTGCCGTTTTATTCGCCCTCTTTTCCGTTCTCCTTCTTTCCGTATGTATCTTTGTTTGTGTTTCCATGTGCCTTCTATTTTCTTGCATCTTTGCTTGCTAAAAATCTGTTGATATGGATCCACTTAAAGTGTTGTACTTGGATTTTCGATCCTTATGCGCTCGTGCTGAAACCCCAACTAGCCTAGTTGATGGGAAATCTTTAGATGAGCATGCTCATTTTGTGCATCATCGTTTGTCTGAAAAAGGGAGACTCTTATGGGATCAAATAAACAGATTGTTGTGTTATGCTTGGAATCTTTGTGAAATTTGTGATTTTACTTGTTGCTCTAAGAACCCTAAAAACACCTCCCCTACCTATGTGCATTTAATGACAATGAAATCTTATCTTCTTATGCAAAGGGTGTTTATAGTTACTACGATGTCCAACAAATTGAAGAATTTGTTGCTTTTAAGGGTGCTTATGAACTTTCTTCTTTGATTGGAAAGGATGATATTACTCTCTACGAATCGGAAAATTTTGACATACTTAAATATTGCTATGAAAACTATGCTCATAATGTCTATGTCAAAGAATTTATTGAAAGAATGACCATTACTTGGGAAGAAAATAATGATATGCATGAATCTATAGATATTTATGACTCTGGTTATTTGATTGAAATATCCCTTGATTAACATAATGCCTGCTATTATTGTGGCCAAGATGCCAATATTTATGAAGATGAGTTTGCTATAGTTCCTTATGTTAAACATGAGATCGTTGCTATTGCACCCATACTTGATAGTTCCTTTGATGAAAAGCATGATTGCAATGATGTTATTATAAATTCTATTAATGTCAATTGTGTTAATGATATGCAAAACCATAAGCTTGGGGATGCTAGTTTTGCTATGACTACTATTTGTTGCAATGAGCATAGTTGGGGTGATTCTTCTTTTGATCTTGAAAATTTATTCAAGGCCATGATGAATATGAGATTGATAATAGTGTTTGCAATATTATTGAAAGTGGGTTTGGAAGAGTGTCAACTTTAGATCCCACATATTTGGGGAATGTTCAATCTTATGAAATTTTTGATAAGAGTGGGTTTGGAGAGGGCATGACTTTAGTTAATTTTAATCCCACTATTTTGGAAGAGTGTCAACTTTGCATATATGTGGATCATGTTAAGAATATGTTTTGTGATAGCTACATTGTTGAATTTGATTATGATCCTACATGTAAGTATTATGAGATAATAAAATATGGTTGCAGAAAATTTCATGTTACTAAATTACCTCTCGTTATGTTGAGATTGCTATTGTTTCCTTCCGCTTCCTTGCATATGCTACTTTTTGCTTGCCTTGATAATTTGTTTTAGTATAAGATTCCTATGCATAGGAAGTATGTTAGACTTAGATGTGTTTGTAATGTGTTTTATTATGCTCTCTTTGTGCTTCAATTCTTGTCTTTCATGTGAGCATCATCGAAATTGTCAATGCCTAGCTAGGGGCGTTAAACGATAGCGCTTGTTGGGAGGAAACACAACTTTATTTTGTTTCTTCATTTTTGATTCTGTTTAATAATAAATAATTCATCTAACCTTTGTTTAGATGTGGTCTTATTATTTTAATTAGTGTTTGTGCCAAGTAGAACCTTAAGTGGTGGTTTTCTTTCTTATACTAACAGAGCTTATGAGATTTTATGTTGAGTTTTGTGTTGTGAAGTTTTCAAGTTTTGGGTATTTGATGGATTATGGACTAAGGAATGGCAAGAGACTAAGCATGGGGATGCCCAAGGCACCCCAAGGTAAAATTCAAGGACAACCAAAAGCCTAAGCTTGGGGATGCCCTAGAAGGCATCCCCTCTTTTGTCTTCTTCCATCGGTAACTTTACTTGAGGCTATATTTTTATTCACCACATGATATGTGTTTTGCTTGGAGCGTGTTGTATGATTTGAGTCTTTGCTTTTTTAGTTTACCACAATCATACTTTCTGTACACACCTTTTGGGAGAAACACACATGAATTGGAATTTATTAGAATACTCTATGTGCTTCACTTATATCTTTTGAGCTAGATAATTTTGCTCTAGTGCTTCACTTATACCTTTTAGAGCCCGGTGGTGGTTTTATTTTATAGAAATTATTGATCTATCGTGCTTCACTTATATTATTTTGAGAGTACTTTAGAACAGCATGGTAATTTGCTTTGGTTATAAAATTGGTCCTAACATGATAGGCATATAGGATGGGTATAATAAAAACTATCATAAAAAGTGAATTGAATACTATGAGAAGTTTGATACTTGATGATTGTTTTGAGATATGAAGATGGTGATATTGAAGTGTGCTAGTTGAGTAGTTTTGAATTTGAGAAATACTTGTGTTGAATATTGCAAGTCCCGTAGCATGCATGTATGGTAACCGTTGTGTAACAATTTTGAAACATGAGGTGTTCTTTGATTGTCTTCCATATGAGTGGCGGTCGGGGACAAGCGATGGTCTTTTCCTACCAATCTATCCCCCTAGGAGCATGCGTGTAATGCTTGGTTTTTGATGACTTGTACATTTTTGCAATAAGTATATGAGTTCTTTATGACTAATGTTGAGTCCATGGATTATACGCACTCTCACCCTTCCATCATTGCTAGCCTCTTCAGTACCATCAATTGCCCTTTCTCACCTTGAGAGTTGGTGCAAACTTTGCCGGTGCATCCAAACCCCGTGATATGATATGCTCTGTCACACATAAACCTCCTTATATCTTCCTCAAAACAGCCACCATACCTGCCTATTATGGCATTTCCATAGCCATTCCGAGATATATTGCCATGCAACTTTCCACCGTTTCATTTATGACACGCTTCATCATTGTTATATTGCTTTGCATGATCATGTAGTTGACATCGTATTTGTAGCAAAACCACCATGCATAATTTATCATACATGTCACTCTTGATTCATTTCCCTTCCCGGTACACAGCCGGAGGCCTTCATATAGAGTCATATTTTGTTCTAGTATCGAGTTGTAATCATTGAGTTGTAAATAAATAGAAGTGTGATGATCATAATTAATAGAGCATTGTCCTAAATAAAAAAAGGCCAAATAAAAAAGGCCCAAAAAGAAAAAAAAGGACAATGCTACTATCCTCTTTTTCCACACTTGTGCTTCAAAGTAGCACCATGATCTTTATGATAGAGAGTCTCTTGTTTTGTTACTTTCATATACTAGTGGGAATTTTTTTATTATAGAACTTGGCTTGTATATTCCAACAATGGGCTTCTCAAATGCCCTAGGTCTTCGTGAGCAAGCAAGTTGGATGCACACCCACTTAGTTTCTTTTGTTGAGCTTTCATACATTTATAGCTCTAGTGCATCCGTTGCATGGCAATCTCTACTCCTTGCATTGACATCAATTGATGGGCATCTCCCTAGCCCGTTGATTAGCCGCGTCAATGAGATACTTTTGCCTTTTTTGTCTTCTCCACATAACCCCCATCATATTATTCTATTCCACCCATAGTGCTATATCCATGGCTCCCGCTCATGTATTGCGTGAAAGTTTAATTTTTTTTTGAGATTACTGAAGTATGAAAGAATTGCCTGGCTTGTCATCGGGGTTGTGCAAGATGAGAGCATTCTTGTGTGACGAAAATGGAGCATGACCAAACTATATGATTTTGTGGGGATGAACTTTCTTTTGCCATGTTATCTTGAGAAGACATGATTGCTTAGTTAGTATGCTTGAAGTATTATTGTTTTTATGTCAATATTAAACTTTTGTCTTCAATATTTTGGATCTGAATATTAATGCCACAATAAACAAAATTGCATTGAGAATTATGCTAGGTAGCATTCCACGTCAGAAATTCTATTTTTATCATTTATCTACTCGAGGATGAGCGGGAATTAAGCTTGGGGATGCTTGATACGTCTCCAACGTATCTATAATTTTTTATTGTTCCATGCTATTATATTATATCTTTTGGATGTTAATGGGCTTATTTATACACTTTTATATTATTTTTGGGACTAACCTACTGACCCAAGGCCCGGTGCAAATTGCTGTTTTTTGCCTATTTCAGTGTTTCGCAGAAAAGGAAAATCAAACTGAATGGAACCTTTGGGAGAGTTCTTTTTGGACCAAATGTAATCCAGGGGACTTGGAGTAGACATCCAGAATCAACGAGGAGGCCACGAGGCAGGGAGGCGCGCCTGCCCCCCTGGGCGCGCCCCCACCCTTGTGGCTCCACTGACCTACTTCTTCCTCCTATATATATCCACATACCCGAAAACATCCAGGAGCACCACGAAACCCTATTTCCACCGCCGCAACATTCTGTACCCAAGGGATCCCATCTTGGGGCCTTTTCCAGACCTCCGCCGAAGGGGGAACCGATCACGGAGGGCTTCTACATAAACACCATAGCCTCTCCGATGATGTGTGAGTAGTTTACCACAGACCTTCGGGTCCATAGTTATTAGCTAGATGGCTTCTTATCTCTCTTTGGATCTCAATACAATGTTCTCCCCGATCTTCTTGGAGATCTATTTGATGTAACTCTTTTTGCAGTGTGTTTGTCGAGATCCGATGAATTGTGGGTTTATGATCAAGTTTATCTATGAACAATACTTGATTCTTCTCTGAAATCTTTTATGTATGATTTGTTATCTTTGCAAGTCTCTTCGAATTATCAGTTGGGTTTGGCCTACTAGATTGATCTTTCTTGCAATGGGAGAAGTGCTTAGCTTTGGGTTCAATCTTGCGGTGTCCTTTCCCAGTGACAGCACGGGCAGCATGGCACGTATTGTATTGTTGCCATCGAGAATAAAAAGATGGGGTTTATATCATATTGCTTGAGTTTATCCCTCTATATCATGTGATGTAGGGTCGAACCCTATACGGCCGATCTTTCATGAAAGGAGCGGATCCCGCGAAGAACACGAGGAACACAAAGAGGGGAACGAGGGAAAACACAAGGGGAAACACAAGAGGAACTCTCAAACTAACAAGAACAGGTCACACATGGGCTAGATCCTCGAGTACATAAGGTAAGATACACGATCAACGATCAACTAGGGACGATACAAAAGGGTAACCGGTTCTTCTCCGTGAGGAGGTCTTGAGGTTCTTCCCTAAAGAGGGGTCTTGAATCCGCTTGGGGGATCTTCTCCGGTGGAGGCTCGAATCTCTGAGGAGAAGGTAACCAAGTGGATGAGCAAAGTTCTCACACAAAATATGAGCTAATCCTTTGCTAACCCTAGAAAGTTCTACGGGATGGAGTATATATTGTCTAGGGGGAGAAGGGATACATGGGCCTCGGCCCTTCACTGTGCGCAGATAGGGGAGGCCGGATGTCCTGGCTGGTCGGGCTGGATGTCTGGGCTTTCAGGCGATGCCGGATGTCCAGGCTGGGGGGCCGGATGTCCGAGCTTGAGCGGTGGAATTTGTTGCTCTCGGGTTCGGAGGGGCCGGATTTCCGGGCCAGTTCCCGGATGTCCGGGGGCTCGGAAGGGGACGGATGTCCGGGCTGCCAGGGCCGGATGTCCGGGGCCTGTAGCCTTCTGCGGCTGGGCTGCTGTAGAGGAAGACGCTCCAAGGGCCGGATGTCCGGGGCCTGGGAGATGCTCTTGGCTCCTTCTGTTGGTTCTCCTCATCCGTGGACTTGGGGACTTGTACATCTTCATGCGCATCTTCGGGAGGGCCCTCTTGGTGCCTAATCATGCACAACACCTCGGACTTAGGTAGTAGCCATGTCTCATGCATAGAAAGTGGATGTTCGGAGAGGAGTGAGTTCACCTTATCTTCGATAGCTTTGGCTCGGGGTCGTGTCATTGGTCCAAGTGGTGTCGTTGGAGCTGTCGGTGCGTCCATGGGGATGATCATGGGATGCTCCGCATCATCTCCCCTCCCTTAGGGAAGATTCGTCCTCGGATCGAAATCCTCATCACCATGGTAGGGCAAGAGATCTTTGATGTTGAAGATGTCGCTCACGGAGTACTTGTCACGAGGGATGTCGATCTTGTATGTGTTGTTGTTGTAACGTGCAAGCACCTTGAATGGTCCATCCGCGCATGGTCAGGGTTT
Organism: Triticum dicoccoides; assembly: GCF_002162155.2. Classification (NCBI taxonomy): domain Eukaryota; kingdom Viridiplantae; phylum Streptophyta; class Magnoliopsida; order Poales; family Poaceae; genus Triticum; species Triticum dicoccoides. The sequence continues at coordinate 354,882,978 of NC_041392.1, forward strand.
GGACTTGTGTTCTTGGGGAAATCGGTCCTTGTGAAGCTGTAGCCACATGAGGTCTCCAATGTTGAATATCATAGGGTGCTTGTTGACGTTGAGCTTGGTCGCAAGGTGTTGTACTTGGCGCTCGATGGTGTTTCTTGTATCTTCATGAACCTTCTTGAGATGGGTCGCTCGTGCACTTGCGTCCAAATTGATGCGCTCTTGGAGTGGTAGAGGGAGAATATCCAATGGTGACAAAGGGTTGAATCCGTAGACGACCTCGAAAGGGGACTTGCCGTTTGTTGAGTGTCTTGCTCGGTTTTAGGCGAACTCGGCGATGGGTAGACACTCCTCCCACTCCTTGATGTTTTCTTGATGAGTACTCAAAGGACAGCGGAGAGTGTGCGGTTTGTCACCTCCGTTTGGCCGTCGGTTTGAGGATGGTACGCCGTGGAGAAGAGTAGCTTGATTCCAAGCTTGGCGCATAGGGTCTTCCAAAATTAGCTAAGGAACTTGACGTCGAGGTCCGAGATGATAGTCTTTGGCACACCATGGAGACGCAATATTTCCCTACAAAAGAGATTAGCAACATGTGAAGCATCGTCTGTCTTGTTGCAAGGAATAAAATGTGCCATTTTTGAGAAACGGTCCACAACGACAAATATGGAATCTTTCCCATTTCGAGTCCTAGACAAACCAAGTACAAAGTCCATGCTAATGTCTTCCCATGGTTGGTATGGAATTGGTAAAGGCATATAGAGGCCATGAGATTGAGCTTTGGACTTAGCTTTGCGACATGTAGTACATTGGTTGCTGAAACAATTGACGTCCCGAAACATCTTTGGCCAAAAGTAGCTCTTCGAGAGCGTGGCAAACGTCTTGTCGCGTCCGAAGTGTCCCTTTAAGCCTCCTCCATTAGATTCCTGCAGAAGCAACAAACGAAGAGAGGACTCGGGGATGCAAAGTTTTTTAGCTCTCATAAGATAGCCGTCTTTGATGTAATAGCGTTCCCAAGATGTATTCGACAAACACTTGGCATAAAGAGTAGAAAAAGTTGCATCATGCTCATACAAGTCTTTGATATGCTCGAAGCTAATGACATCTAACTCAAGTTGCGTGACAAGCATGCATATGCGGGAAAGAGCATCCGCTACGATGTTTTCTTTACCCTTGATGTACTTGATGACATAGGGAAAAGACTCAATAAATTCACTCCACTTAGCATGACGCTTGTTCAACTTCGTTTGACCCTTAAGATACTTGAGGGTCTCATGGTCGGTATGAATGATAAACTCATGGGGACGAAGGTAATGTTCCCATTCATGCAAAATGCGGACTAAAGCATATAGCTCTTTGTCATAGATGGGATAATTGAGTTTCTCTCCGGAAAGTTTCTCACTAACGTAAGCTATGGGGCGCTTCTCTTGCGTTAACACACCTCCTATGCCATTACCACTAGCATCGCAATGAATTTCAAAAGGCTTGTCGAAGTTGGGTAAAGCAAGCACGGGAGCATGAGTAAGAAAATTCTTAAGCTCATTGAATGCGGTATCTTGGGATGGTCCCCAAATAAAAGGCGCATTCTTCTTGCTCAAAGCATGCAAAGGCGAAGCAATGGTGCTAAAATCCTTCACAAAGCGACGATAGAAACCCGCAAGGCCAAGAAAACTACGCACTTGATGCAAGTTGGTTGGTTGCGGCCAAGTCTTAATAGCATTGATCTTGGACTCATCAACATGAACACCCTTAGAAGAAACAACAAAACCCAAGAAAACGAGCTTATCAACACCAAAAAGGCATTTCTCCATATTAGCATAGAGGCGCTCTTTTCTAAGAGTTTGCAAAACGGTGCGGACATGGGTGACATGCTCTTTGATAGATTTGCTAAAAACAAGAATGTCATCAAAGTAGACCACAACAAATATACCGATGTAAGGGCAAAAGACACGATTCATGAGGCACATAAAAGTGCCCGGTGCTTCCGAAAGACCCATAGGCATGACTAACCACTCATACAAACCAAACTTGGTTTTGAAGGCGGTTTTCCATTCATCACCCTCTTGTATGCGGATTTGATAGTAACCACTCTTAAGATCAATTTTGGAAAATATAGTGGCACCGCTAAGCTCATCAAGCATATCATCTAGGCGTGGAATGGGATACCTATAGCGAATGGTGATAGCATTGATAGGTTTACAATCGGAGCACATGCGAAAACTACCATCACGTTTTGGCACAAGAATGACCGGAACGGCACAAGGGCTCAAACTTTCACGCACATGTCCATGGTCTATGAGATGCTTTACTTGCCTATGTATTTCTTTTGTTTCGTCGGGGTTAACACGGTATGGAGATTTGTTCGGAAGAGGTGCTCCGGGGATGAGGTCGACTCAGTGCTCCATGCCTCATAGAGGAGGTAGACCAGGAGGTAGCTCATCGGGGAAAACATCTTGAAATTCCTGCAAAAGAGAAGACAACACTAGAGGAAGAGTGTGAGAATTGTTAGTTTGTGGTGCATTGTCCTTGCACACGAGGACGTAGTGTAGGACACTAGATGGGTTCTCACACACTTCTCTCATCTCACATTTGGTGGCAAATAGAACTAGGTTCTTGTTTTTGCTCATCGTGGAGGCACTCAATTTTGGCTTGTGGCGCTCACTCTCTTTTTGGTGGCTTGCTCTCTCACTATGATCTCCACGATGGGTGTCTTGCTTATCGGCGATCGCTTGACTTGGCGACATTGGACGGAGGACGTACTCCTTGCTCTTCACCTTGAAGATGTAGTGGTTCGTTCGGCTGTTGTGGACGACTCCTCTGTCGAATTGCCATGACCGTCCAAGGAGAAGATGACAAACGGTCATTGGAACGACGTCGCACTCCAAGGTGTCTTCGTAGGCGCCGATTTTGAAAGAGACTTGTACTCGGTGCTCGACTTGGATGGTGCCGGAGTCACTAAGCCATTGCACTTTGTATGGATGTGGATGCTTCGTCTTGGGCAATTGGAGCTTGGAGCAAAGCTATTCGCTTGCGAGATTATGACAACTTCCTCCATCGATGATGACCTTGACGGATCGTCCATTGATGCCGGCCTTGGTGTGGAATATGTGGCATCGATGGTCTTCTTCTTGGTGATGTTGGAGAGTCAAGACTTTGGAGACAACAAGTGCGGGGCTTGCATCTTCATCGCAAAAAACGTGTTCTTCTTCATTGTTCACTTGGCGGTGCATGGCGACTTGCTCAAGGGCTTCCATTTCGCCTTCACTCATGGAGTCATAAGTGCCATTTTCGTTGAAGACCATGGTTCGCTTGTTGGTGCACTCATAGGACTTTTGGCCTCGGCCTCCGCAAGTGAAACATTTGAAGGAACTCGTCTTGACGGTCTCATCGGTTGGGGTTGATGATGATGAAGCTCTCGGCTTGAAGTTGCTCGTAGGAGGATGGCTTGTAGTTGACGAAGCTTTCTTGGAAGTCGACTTGTCGATGTTGGAAGTATAAGGTCTTGTAGTCGGTGTTGGAGTCGTTGAAGCTTGGTTGTTGGAGAAGCCGTAGGACTTGGATGAGAACTTGGCATACATGAAATCATCTTGCACTTGGCATTCCGCTTTGGTAGCTTGGTGCACTAGCTCGATGAGATTTGAGTATGGTTGGAAGTCGGTGATCTTCTTGATAGGATGATTGAGTCCATTCAAGAAATGTGCCATTGTTTGCTCATCATCTTCCGTGACATTGGCTCTTATCATCCCAATCTCCATCTCCTTGTAATAGTCTTCAACACTCTTTGTTCCTTGCTTGAGTTGTTGGAGTTTCTTGAAGAGGTCGCGGTCGTAGTAGAAAGGCACGAAGTGTGCTCTCATGACATCCTTCATTTGCGCCCAAGTAGTGATGGGTGGTTCACCTCTTGCCTCTCGGCGCTCTATGATTTGTTCCCACCAAATGAGGACATAGTCTTGGAAATCAAGGGATGCCATCGCGATTTTCTTCTCTTCTTCATAATTGTGCAAACGGAAGATCTTGTCAACCTTCAATGCCCATGAAAGGTACTCTTCGGGATCGTTGCTTCCGTTGAACTTGGGCATGGTGAACTTGAGTTTTCCATAACGTTGCTCTTCATTGTGTTGGGGTCGGGGATGATGACGCCCATGTTGTTGATGATTGTGCAACTTGTGGTGCTCTTGGCATGGAGGGTTGTTATCGTCATGTTGTTCTTGTCGTGGAGGATCTCCATTGTCTTCATGCTCTTGATTGACTTGTTGTTCTTGGCGAGCTGTGGAGGAGCTTGTCGAGCTCGAGGAGGAACTTGACGATGCATGCGAGCTTGAAATCTCCGTTCTTGAATTTCTTGGCGAAGTGCTTCCTCTTGTTCACGGGCTTGTCGGCTTCGGTTGGCAACGGCTCGACTCGAATCACATAGAGATTGTTGTGCCGCAAGTGCTTGAGCGTCACAGAGTTGTTGTTCTTGACGTTGTGCCTCAGCATCTTGAGCACTTTGGTGTAGACGCACTCGCTCTTCCTCTTCATGTTGGCGTTCTTGTTGCCGTTCTCGGGCTAGCGCAAAGGCCTCTTGAGTTTGATGGTGTTAGCGCTCTTGAGAGTCGGTTTTGCGTAGCGGATTGAGGCTTGCTTGACGATTGGTGCGCGCGGCCTGGCGAAGAGTGTTCGATGTCGGTGTACTTGAGCCGGAGAGGGTGAAGTCGGAGTGGCGGCTTGAATGACTCCTTCTTAAAGTGGAAGACGAACGGTTGAGCAACATAGCATGAATTTCGTCCATCCTTGGGTCATTCTCTTGCTTGTGATCGTCGATCTTGTGGTCAAAGTAGTCCCTTGTACGTTGCTCGGAAAGTCGCAAGTCGGCGGCAAGGTTGTCGATGCGTTCACTCATAGCTTGTTGCTCTTGATGCAAAGCACGGTGTGCACCAAAGAGGTGACTCTTGGTGACGAAGGAGTTCATGTCGTCGTCTTGCTCCATGAAGAGTGGGTTGGTAGAAGTACTTGGCTTATCCATCACTCCAATACAAATATGAGTGGTAGAAAGAGAAGAACGAGTACCAAATGTACCTTGACCGAAGTTGAAAGTGGATCGAGGATCACTCCAATGCAGGACAAGGAAATAGCACAATTGGTACTAGTTCTTGTCGGTTTGTCACACCTACACAAGTAAAAGCTTTTGGTGGAGCTTGGTTAGGATGGTGGCACAAAATTTGATGCAATTGTAAGTGAGCTTCAATAATGTTGGAAAAGATTTGCAAGATGCAATGTAACAAGTAGATCAAGCATATAAGGTACACAGAAACACACACGCAAAAACATAAGTGGGATTGTGCAACCAAGGGTGAGCCAAAATGTGGAATCCACAAAAATGCTCTTGTTGCACAACACTAGAGAGATGCTAGCACGATTGCACAATAGGCGGATACAAGAACTTGTGCACAACCTACTTAGCAAAAATGCAACGACTTCTATCCCAAATATTTCTTTATGCAAGGTGTTGTTATGATATGGATCCAAGATGATCGAGTATGACAATCTTAATGTTGTAAGATGCTATGGTTCTTGCTTAAAAGCTCTTTGCTTATCTTTTCTCTTTGCTTAAAATCTTGTTTGGCTCTTTGATGTTTGAGCTCTTTTCTCATGTAATGCTTGACGAACCAAGATAGCAAATGAGTATGCGATGACACTTTGTGACACAAGAGATGATACCAATATATGCAACAATGATGTATGTATGCTATGGGAAGTATGATCACTAATGTGCACAAGTCTCGTTGCCAGCAATACTCAATGTCTAGTCTCGATGGGTAAGCAATGCAAAGGAGTAAGGCTATGACGGCTATCAATGTAATGGCAAGAGTGATATGTCCAATACCAAGATGAGGTTACCGGTCTTGCTTCCGGTATGGTGTCAAAATGGTGGCACGAATACCAAGATGTAGTGGAGGTGGTCATTGTTGATGACGATGTAGGACGGCGGTGATGATGTAGGACACGTCCGTGGCGAAGATGAGCAATGGTGATGTCGATGTCGAACCGTACCTAGATAGCCGAAACACAAAAGGATACAGTACCGCAACTCAAATTCTCAAACCTCGAAGTAGCAAATGTGTCGGAGAGCGAAACGGTCCAAAAATGGTTGGTTTATGCAGAAGTGGTGGAGGTATGTGGAAATGTATATGGTATATGGTGGGCACCGAACAAAATTTGATGGAAATTGGCCGGAAAACGGGGTTGGATGTCCGGGTGGGAGGCCAGATGTCCGGGCTGTACGGGCCGGATGTCCGGGCTCTGGATCCGGGGACGAACGGGATGAACACCGCGAGGAGAGGTTAAATCCGGGCAAAATTCGGAGGAATTTGTGGATGGAAATTGGAGGGAAAAGGGTGGGAAGCTAGATCCACTCAAAGCAAAGCAAATCCATGGATCCAAACCAACAAAATCTCAACACACCAACAAATCACAACAAAAATTGGGGTTATTTTTTGTGGGGATTTTTGAATTTAGGACGAAATCAACAAAATTAGGCTAGAAAACACAACGGGGAGGCTCTGAAATCGTGATCAACGTGGCTCATGATACCAAGATGATGTAGGGTGGAACCCTATACGGCCGATCTTTCACGAAAGGAGCGGATCGCGCGAAGAACATGAGGAACACAAAGAGGGGAACAAGGGAAAACACAAGGGGAAACACAAGAGGAACACTCAAACTAACAAGAACAAGTCACACATGGGCTAGATCCTCAAGTACATAAAGTAAGATACACGATCCATGATCAACTAGGGACGATACAAAAGGGTAACCGGTTCTTCTCCATGAGGAGGTCTTGAGGTTCTTCCCTAAAGAGGGGTCTTGAATCCGCTTGGGGGATCTTCTATGGTGGAGGCTCAAATCTCCAAGGAGAAGGTAACCAAGTGGATGAGCAAAGCTCTCATACAAAATATGAGCTAATCCTTTGCTAACCCTAGAAAGTTGTACAGGATGGAGTATATATATAGTCTAGGGGGAGAAGGGATACACGGGCCTCGGCCCTTCACTGTGCGCAGACAGGGGAGGCCGGATGTCCGGGCTTTCAGGCGACGCTGGATGTCCAGGCTGGGGAGACGGATGTGCAGGATGGAGCGGTGGCATTTGTTGCTCTCGGGTTTGGAGGGGCCGGATTTCCGGGCCGGTGGCCGGATGTCCGGGGGCTCGGAAGGGGCCGGATGTCCGAGGCGTGTAGCCTTCTACGGCTGGGCTGTTGTAGAGGAAGACGCTCCAGGGGCCGGATGTCCGGGGCCTGGGAGATACTCTTGACTCCTTCCGTTGGTTCTCCTCATCCGTGGACTTGAGTACTTGTACATCTTCATGCGCATCTTCGGGAGGGCCCTCTTGGTGCCTAATCATTCACAACACCTCGGACTTAGGTAGTAGCCATGTCTCGTGCGTAGAAAGTGGAAGTTCGGAGAGGAGTGAGTTCACCTTATCTTCAATAGGTTTGGCTCGAGCTCGTGTCATTGGTCCATGGTGTCGTTGGAGGTGTCGGTGCATCCATGGGGATGATCATGGGATGCTCCGCATCATCATGTCATCTTGCCTAATGCATTACTCTGTCCTTGTGAACTTAATACTCTAGATGCATGCTGGATAGCGGTCGATGTGTGGAGTAATAGTAGTAGATGCAGAATAGTTTCGGTCTACTTGTCGCGGACGTGATGCCTATATACATGATCATGCCTAGATATTCTCATAATTATTCACTTTTCTATCATGTAACATCCCAAAATTCTAAATTTTGGAATGTTATAATAAATAGATAGATTTTAATTGATTGTTTGTTTGTTGTGTGATTGATTGACTGAAAGTGAGTGAATTTGAAACTTTTTGAAAGTTAAATGAGAGGGAATAAAAGGACTTTCCCAAAATTTCATTTTTGCATTTATGTTCTCCATGAATTCAAATTCATTTCATCACAAAACTCTAGAGAGAAGATGACATGACTTCTTCCATTTATTTAAACGAAAAGGGGTGTTGAAAATATTTGAATTTCATTTGAAAATATTTTTCAATTCAGAAACTTTAAGCAACTCAATGATTTTCATGAGAGAAGATAAAATGACTTCTTCAAAATATATGAAATATGAGTTGGGAGTTTAAAAGGATCAAATTCAAAGTCCTTTTGGAAATTATTTTCAATTTGGAGTTATTTGGGTTTTATTCAAATTATTTTTCTCCAAAAATAAAATATACGGAAAATAGGGTAACATGATTCCCTAAAATAGAAAATTGGAGAGAAATTAATTTGAAATCATTTTGGTATTTCTAAAATGATTTTTATTGGGTTTTATTGTAGAAGTAGCACTATTTGAATTATCTGAATTTGTGTGAATTTTATTTAATGCTAGGAAAATGTTCAGCTTGTAGGAAATCTTTTTCTGAAAATTTCGATATATTATATGCCTATGTCATATTTTTATTTTCTTTGCATTTATTTTATTTCTTCTCTCAGCAAAATCATTAACAAAATCCTTTCCCCGACTGGGCCGGCCCAGCCCAGCGCCAGGCCAAGCCCAGCCGCCACCACCCTCATCCCTGAGCTCGGGGCGGTTTCCCGAGTGAGCACGTACCGCCGCCGCAGTGCTCGACCTCGCCACCTTGCACCTTGCCCCTCCCCCACGCAATCGCTTCCTCCTCCGCCTTTAAAAGGCGAGGGCGCCACCCATGGATCCCGTTCCCGCTGCCAGCTCGCCTCGCATCACCTCCGCCGATGCCCGCATCTCGCCGCCGCCGCGCCGTTGCTCGCTGCTGCACGCCGCCGCTCGCGCCTCTACTCGTCCGCGCTTGCCCGCCGCCGTCCCGCTGCAATCCGCCGCCGTCCCGCCTCGCCGTGCCATCGCCGGAGACGCCGCTATCGTCAATCGTCGCCATCGGTTTTCTTGCCAAAACCGGCCGAACCAATAATTAACCGCCCAGTCCGGTTTAATTTTGTCTCTAGGTTTTATTTGGTTTTCTTCTAAAGCCAGTTCTATTTATTAGTTAGGTCAATTAGTGAGCGTTCGCTAGTTTAGGATTTGTAGCGAACAGTTTTCGTCCTGTATGCCCCTGTAGCGAGCGTTCGCTCGATAGGATTTTTCTTTTTCTTTTATATTCGGCCAAGGACCCATTCGTGATAAATTTTCTTACAGATTAGTCCCTCTACTTCAAACGATGAGATCTTTTTACCCGTTTATCCAAATCCAATGAAACCAATGCTCACGTCTTTGTTATGATCTCCTCTATCCAGTAAGACAACTTAAACATGTTTTTGAAATTTTAAAATTTGAATTATATCAGATTTAGATTCAAACTTCGTTTGATCATAACTTGAGTTTCGTAGCTCCGTTTGAGTTGATTCTTTTTGCAAATCGAAGCTCTTGACCTAAACTTTCTGATAAGGCCAAACACACATAATTTTGGTACTGTTAGAAATTGTTTTATGTTGCAAGAGTTATTTGCTTGGTTTTGATGCTTTCTGAATTGTTCTTCGTTCTTTCTGATCTTTTGAGTGATTGCTTATGTGTGGTTATTATTGATTGCTTACAACAGATTGACCGGAGTGTGACGAGTAGAACTATCAAGAGTTATGAGTGCGAATCATCTTCATCAACATTGCAGGCAAGTTCACACTTTGATCATATCCCTTTCATACCCAGTTTTTATGCATTAGTTTCACCCTCAAACATTGCATGGTTAGGAATTGATAACATGTGGGTATTGGGAAGTAGTTGATGATGTAGGAACCTATTGCCTTGCATTCAAACCTTGGGTATTACTATTACGTGATGCTTATATTGCCATGCTATGCTCGTAGACGTGGATTGGGTTTGAGTGTATCCATGACAGATGTGAGATTGTTAATTAATGGTTCAACTTAAGGTGGCAACTTGAATACACATCTGGGTGGATTGAGGCACCTGGAGTACCCAGTGTTGCCTGTATTTTTGGAAATCCCGGGGTTCCGTGTGATTTTCCTATGGGTCGCCACCCAGGCTCAAAGGGATCATAAGATTATTCATACTAGAAACTTCCGTGTGCAGCCACAAGCTATTATGGGCTCTAGCATAGTTGAGTAAGTTACGTGAACCTCTTGAAGAGGTGGATCAGCAGGTAGTGGGTTGTAGGTTTGGTATGGTCTGCCCGTAGTAGATAGTTAATGTTGCTGAAAGACTGTGTCTCGGTCATCCGTTTCTCAAACACCACGTAGTTCGAGAAATCCAACGAAGGAGATCGAGTCTTGTGGGGAAAAGTGCGCAAACCTCTACAAATTGTACAAACTAATCATGGTTAGCCGTGTCCCCGGTTATGGACATCTTGAGTATCTGGTACTTGGATTATCATATTGATCTCATCACGTTACTTAAATAATTTGTTGGGTTATTGATGTTAATTTGGGATTGAGTTGGAGGAACCTTCTCAATATTTTCAACCAACTTTGTAGTTAAATAAATTATATTCCTTTGCAGTAGGGAAAAATTGGCTTTTTGCAAAAACATTATAACCATAGAGCTTTTCCACCGGCCATATATGCATGTAGTGATAGCTATTATTCATCATTACCCTCTAGTGTGAATTTGCTAGCACATTCAATGTACTGACCCTTTGTGGCTGCAACGTCTCATGTTGCAGGATTATCTTACGACGAGTAAGTGATACGTTAGGGTTATGATTTCTACACTCAACTTTGCCGTTGGTGTTGATGGGAATCCACAACCTTGTTGTTACTTCTGCTATTTTGGATTGAGGTAATAGTATTTACGTTACTTTATACATGTGATTTACCTCTGTTATAAATCCTCGAGTACTGTGTGTGTCGGCATACCGATCCAGGGATGACACTTAAGCACAGAGACTTGACCGTCTGAGGTCGGGTCACTACATATCAATTGCTCGATAGTAATTTGTTCACCACCATAATACTTGTGCTATCTTGAGAGAAGCCAGTAGTGAAACCTATGGCCCTATCTTTTATCATATAAGTTTCCAATCTACTTTATTTTGCAATCTTCACTTTCAATCTATATCATAAAAATACCAAAAACATTTATCTTATTATCTCTATCAGATCTCACTCTCGTAAGTGACCGTGAAGGGATTGACAACCCCTTTATCACGTTGGTTGCGAGGTTCTTATTTGTTTGTGTAGGTATGAGGGACTTGCGTGTAGTCTCCTACTGGATTGATACCTTGGTTCTCGAAAACTGAGGGAAATGCTTACGCTACTTTACTATATCACCCTTTCCTCTTCAAGAGAAAACCAACGCAGTCCTCAAGAGGTAGCAGTGAGCCGTCAACCGCCACCACCAGGGCCAGCATGACTTGGCAGGGCGAACGAAGGTGCGGCCTATGAGGAAGCCTGCTGGGGTCCAGCTACAAGGCTGTTGGATTAGCGGAAGCACCACCTCCACCCCTGCTCCCAACTCCCCGGCAAATCATCTAACTGGAGAAGAGGTGCAGATGAAGATGGTGCTGCCGCTGCCTGACGGTGACAGTGCCGCTGATGCTCGGCCGGTCTCAGAATCGTCGCCCTCCCAGTCGGTGTCGTTATCGCCATCACTGTCCTCCTCGTCACTATCGCTTGAGGAGGAGCTTTCGTCGATGGCCAAGCTCTCCGCATAGCACCCAAAGCGAGCAACCGAGATCCCAAAAATCTAGACTGAAAGGAAAACATCCTACATTAACTTAAAATGGAGACGTGCCCTTCCGACAAGCTGTGGGCGCAAGCAAAAGTCTTCCAGCCTTGACGGAAGTACATGACATGAGGGGTGGGGAAATCTACATCCACATGTATACTACCATTCCCACAGCCCCTCATGTGCAGTCTCAACGCTCGCAGCAGCTCGAGCTCGATCGCCCTTGCAAATGGGGTAGGGAGGCGGAAACGGCCATGCGGAGGTTTATACAGCCTGATGACAAACTCCAAGGGCTAACCTCCGACGTCGCCTTCCATTGGGGGAGGAGCATCTGGAGCGAGCGCGATCGAGGTGCTGCCCCGTCGCCCTCGGCCACGCCCCCTTCTGCCTGCTCTCACCGCGGGTTTAGCCCCCACATTAACAGAGCAAGGAGGGAGGTGATGTCAAGCAAAATTTCTCATAACCACTTGGGCAACACCCGATCCCCGACCTCTCGCCATGATAAGCAGAGGCTATGGAATGAATTGAGGGAGGAGGATGTGCGGAAGAGCGTCTCGCCCCATGTTGATAACCCACAAGTATAGGGGATCGGAACAGTTTTCGAGGGTAGAGTATTCAACCCAAATTTATGGATTCGACACAAGGGGAGCCAAAGAATATTCTCAAGTATTAGCAGCTGAGTTGTCAATTCAACCACACTTGGAAACTTAGTATCTGCAACAAAGTGTTTAGTAGCAAAGTAATATGATAGTAGTGGTAGCGGTAGCAAAAGGTAATGGTAGCAAAAGTAATGTTTTTGGTATTTTGTAGTGATGATAGCAATAGCAACGTAAAAGTAAATAAGTGAAGAACAGTATATGGAAAGCTCGTAGGCAATGGATCGATGATGGAGAATTATGCCGGATGCGGTTCATCATGTAACAGTCATAACCTAGGGTGACACAGCACTAGCTCCGATTCATCAATGTAATGTAGGCATGTATTCCGAGTATAGTCATACGTGCTTATGGAAAAGAACTTGCATGACATCTTTTGTCCTACCCTCCCATGGTAGCGGGGTCCTAACGGAAACTAAGGGATATTAAGGCCTCCTTTTAATAGAGTACCGGAACAAAGCATTAGCACATAGTGAATATCTGAACTCCTCAAACTATGGTCATCACCGGTAAGTATCCCGATTATTGTCACTTTGGGGTTAACAGATCATAACACATAATATGTGACTATAGACTTGCAAGTTAGGATCAAGAACTCTCATATATTGATGAAAACATAATAGGTTCAGATCTGAAATCATGGCACTCGGGCCATAGTGATAGGCATTAAGCATAGCAAAGTCATAGCAACATCAATCTTAGAACATAGTGGATACTAGGGATCAAACCCTAACAAAACTAACTAGATTACATGATAGATCTCATCCAACCCATCACCGTCCAGCAAGCCTACGATGGAATTACTCATGCACGTCGGTGAGCATCATGAAATTGGTGATGGAGGATGGTTGATGATGACGGATTGCTTTCTCCGGAGCCCCGTACGGACTCTAGATCAGCCCTCCCGAGAGGTTTTAGGGCTTGACGGCGGCTCCGTATCGTAAAACGCGATGAATCCTTCTCTCTGATTTTTTCTCCCCGAAACCAAATATATAGAGTTGGAGTTGAGGTCGGAGGAGCTCCAGAGGGCCCACGAGGTAGGGGGCACGCCCCCACCCTCGTGGACAGGTGGTGGGGCCCCTGGCCTTCATCTTTTGCAAGTATTTTTTATTATTTCCGAAAAGTTGTTTCATGAAGTTTCAGGTCATTGCGAGAACTTTTGTTTCTGCACATAAATAACACCATGGTAATTCTTCTGAAAACAGCGTCAGTCCGGGTTAGTCCCATTCAAATCATGCAAGTTAGAGTCCAAAACAAGGACAAAAGTGTTTGGAAAAGTAGATATGGCGGAGACATATCAACTCCCCCAAGCTTAAACATTTGCTTGTCCTCAAGCAATTCAGTTGATAAACTGAAAGTGATAAAGAAATACTTTTACAAACTCTGTTTGCTCTTGTTGTTGTAAATATGTAAAGCCAACATTCAAGTTTTCAGCAAAGATTATGACTAACCACATTCACAATAATGCTTAGGTCTCAAGTTTACTCATATCAATGGCATAATCAACTAGCGAGCAATAATAATAAATCTCGGATGACAACACTTTCTCAAAACAATCATAATATGATATAACAAGATGGTATCTCGCTAGCCCTTTCTGAGACCGCAAAACATAAATGCAGAGCACCTTTAAAGATCAAGGACTGACTAGACATTGTAATTCATGGTAAAAGAGACCCAGTCAAGTCATACTCAATGTAAACTAATAGTAATGAATGCAAATGACAGCGGTGCTCCCCAACTTGTGATTTTAATAAGAAAATGATGACTCAACATGAAAGTAAATAGATAGGCCCTTCGTAGAGGGAAGCAGGGATTTGTAGAGGTGCCAGAGCTCGGTTTTGAAATAGAGGTGAATAGTATTTTGAGCGGTATACTTTCATTGTCAACATAACAACCAAGAGATGGCGATATCTTCCATGCTACACACATTATAGGAGGTTCCCAAACAAAATGGTAAAGTTTATGCTCCCCCTTCCACCAACAAGCATCAATCCATGGCTTGCTCGAAACAAGGAGTGCCTCCAACTAACAAGAGTCCCAGGGGGAGTTTTGTTTGCAATTATTTTGATTTGAGTTGCATAAAGCATGGGACTGGGCTTCCCGGTGACCAGCCATTTTCTCGTGAGTGAGGAGCGGAGTCCACTCCTCTTGAGAATAACCCGCCTAACATGGAAGATACGGACAGCCCTAGTTGATACATGAGCTATTCAAGCATACAAAACAGGATATTTATTTGAAGGTTTAGAGTTTTCCACATACAAATTTACTTGGAATGTCAGGTAGATACCGTATATAGGTAGGTATGGTGGACTCATATGGAATAACTTTGGGGTTTATGGAGTTGGATGCACAAGCAGTATTCCTGCTTAGTACAGGTGAAGGCTAGAAAAAGACTAGGAAGCGACCAGCTAGAGAGCGACAACAGTCATGAACATGCATTAAAATTAATCAACACCGAATGCAAGCATGAGTAGGATATAATCCACCATGAACATAAATATCGTGAAAGCTATGTTGATTTTGTTTCAATTAAATGCGTGAACATGCGCCAAGTCAAGTCACTTAAATCATTCAGAGGAGGATACCACCCTATCATACCACATCACAACCATTTTAATAGCATGTTGGCACACAAGGTAAACCATGATAAGCTCCTAGCTAATCAAGCATGGCACAAGAACTATGATCTCTAGTTGTCATTGCAAACATGTTTATTCATAATAGGCTGAATCAGGAACGATGAACTAATCATATTTACAAAAACAAGAGAGGTCGAGTTCATACCAGCTTTTCTTGTCTCAATAAGTTCATCATATAATCATCATTATTGCCTTTCACTTGCATGACCGAACGATGTGGATAATAATAATAGTGCACGTGCATTGGACTAAGGTGGAATCTGCAAGCATTCAATAAACAGGAAAAGACAAGGCAATATGGGCTCTTTTGTCAGATCAACAATAATGCTTATAAGAGCCACTTCAACAATTTAATCATGGTCTTCTCCTATCGACCCCTAAAGGAAAGAAAAGAAATAAAACTATTTACACGGGAAAGCTCCCAACAACCAAAAGAAGAACAGGAAATCTTTTTGGATTTTCTTTTTAATTACTACTACAAGCATGGAAAGTAAACTAATTAAAAGCTACAACTAATTATTTTTGTTTTTCTTAAGGTTTATCAAACACACAAGAAGAAAGCATAATAAGGAAATAAACTAGCATGGATGATACAATCAAAAAGTATGAGCACCGACATCTAGCAATGAGTGTGTGAACATAAATGTAATGTCGGTGAGAAATACGTATTCCCCCAAGCTTAGGATTTTGGCCTAAGTCGGTCTATGGCCATGGCTGGCCTGGCGGATATCCATAGTAAAAGTTGGGGTCGTACTATGATGAAGAAGACTCCGATTGCCACTGGTTGGCAATCATCTCCGGATCCCACTGGTAATTAGATTGTCGTGGAGGATCAACTTGTGGTTCCGGCTCTGGCTCTGCGGCTGATGTAGGGTTCTGATAGGCGTGAATAGCCTCTAACGGAATAAGGTACTAGCCTGCAGATAAATCAAACAAGGAAGGAGCGGGCAGGGTAATAGTCTCAGGATGATGTTTATCAAAGAACAATTTGTATTTAGGCTCTCCTTCCCTATTCTTAACAATAAAATCATGTGCCACCATACTCTTATAATCTAAATAAACACGAGGCAACACTTTTTCTTCCTTCTCATAATGCCTAATAGGTATGTTAAAATGTGCAGCTAGGCGTGAAGCATAGATGCCTCCAAAGATGGGGCCCTTTGTACGGTTTAGACTTAACCGTTTAGCAATAATGCCGCCCATACTATTAGAGTTATCACTGAATAAACCGTGGAGCAAAATAATAATATCAGGAACACTAAGGTTTCCACAGTTTCCGCGACCAATTAAGCAACGACTAGCAAATAATGCAAAATAGCGTAAAACAGGAAAATGTATGCTAGTGATTCGTGCATCGGAAACTTCCTCGTTTCCCCTACAGTGATGATATCAATAAACCCGACAAAAATCATAAAGTGACATCTCCTTATGCTCATCATATAAATAAAACTCCACCGTAGGTGGTGAGCTCCTAGAATGGAAATGAAAGTTTTGCACAAAGATATTCGTGAGTAGGAGATACTGATCGTGTTGGTCATGGAGGAAAGCGGTGAGGCCTGCATTCTTAGCCAATTCATAAAAATCTTCATAAATCCCGGCTGCTCTCAAGAAATCATCGGAAGGCCATTCACACGACCGAACCTCCGTGGTGCGAGGCAGATTATACTTGGGCGTCTGTGCCTTCTCCTTCGAGCCTCGGCTCGATGAGCCCCTCAAAAGTCTCTTCATTATTTTCTAAAAAATTCTAAAAATTTTAGTAACTTCAAAATAAAAGTAAACCAAACTCAATAATATTGATAGCAACTACTCCTACAAGTGCATAGGGCCTATGTCATGCATCAAAACTACTTTTGACCATATAAATTTGACATGCAAGCTCAAGAACAGGGTCACCTAAGCAGCAAAAAATTGCAATGAATAAAAAACTAGACAAAAAACTAATTGGACAAATGGAGGAGTCACATACCAAGGAACAATCTCCCCAAGCAGTTTTGTGAGAGGTGCTAGAACTCATGCTTGAGCTGGATATTCGTGTTTGTGGGAGGAAGAAGAAGTGTGTGGGTGCAAGGATAAGTGGAGGAGGGCCACCGTGGGCCCACGAGGCAGGGGGCGCGCCCTCCACCCTCGTGGCCAGGTGGATGAACCCCCTGCTGTGTTCTCAGTGCCAAATATTCTCAAATATTCCAGAAAAAAACATATTTAAATTGCAGGGCATTTGGAGAACTTTTATTTTTGGGGTATTTTTATGTTGCACGGATAATCAGATAACAGACAGTAAAATCCTATTTTTATTTTATTTTATATAAATAACAGAAAGTAAAAGGAGGGTACAGAAGGTTGTGCCTTCTAGTTTCATCCATCTCATGCTCATCAAAAGGAATCCACTAAAAAGGTTGATCAGGTCTTGTTAACAAACTCATTCCGAATAACATGGAACCGGAGAAATTTCAAATAACACTATGTTACCTCGACGAGGATATGCACATCCCCAATAATAAGAATATCATATTTCTTCTTGACAGTAGGAAGAGGAAATTCAAAACCTCCAAATATAATCGATGGAATTTTTCCAATAGAGTTGATACTATGAACTTGAGGTTGTTTCCTCGGAAAGTGTACCGTATGCTCATTACCATTAACATGAAAAGTGACGTTGCCTTTAGTGTAATCAATAACAACCCCTGCAGTATTCAAAAAGGGTCTTCCAAGAATAATAGACATACTATCGTCCTCAGGAATATCAAGAATAACAAAGTCCGTTAAAATATTAATGTTTGCCACTACAACAGGCACATCCTCACAAATATCGACAGGTATAGCAGTTGATTTATCAGCCATTTGCAAAGATATTTCAGTAGGTGTCAACTTATTCAAATCAACTCTATGATATAAAGAGAGAGGCATAATACTAACACCGGCTCCAAGATCACATAAAGCAGTTTTGACATAGTTTCTTTTAATGGAGCATGGTATAGTAGGTACTCCTGGATCTCCAAGTTTCTTTGGTATTCCACCCTTAAAAGTATAATTAGTAAGCATGGTGGAAATTTCAGCTTCCGGTATTTTTCTTTTCTTTGTAACAATATCTTTCATATACTTAGCATAAGGATTCATTTTGAGCATATCAGTTAATCACATATGCAAAAAGATAGGTCTAATCATTTCAGCAAAGCGCTCAAAATCCTGATCATCCTTTTTCTTTGATGGATTGTGAGGAAAAGGCATGGGTTTCTGGAACCATGGTTCTCTTTCTTTACCGTGTTTCCTAGCAACAAAGTCTATCATAACGTTGATTCTTTGATTGTGGGTTATCAAGATCAGCATCAGGTTCAATTTCTATATCATTATCATTACTGGGTTGAGCATCATCATGAACATTATCATTAACATTATGACTAGTTTCAGGTTCATTACCAGATTGTGTTTCAGCATTAGAAATAGAAATATCATTTGGATTCTTAGGTGTTTCAGTAATAGGTTCACTAGAAGCATGCAAAGTCCTAACATTTTTCGTTTTCTTCCTTTTAGAAGGACTGGGTGCGTCTACATTATTTCTCTGAGAATCTTGCTCAATTCTCTTAGGGTGGCCTTCAGGATACAATGGTTCTTGAGTCATTCTACCACCTCTAGTCATAACTCTAACAACATTATCATTATTCGTACTATTCAATTCATTGAGAAAATCATTTTGAGCTTTAAGTACTTGTTCTACTTGAGTGGTAACCATAGAAGCATGTTTACTAATAATTTTAAGTTCACCTTTGACATTAGCCATATAATCACCCAAGTGTTCAACCATATTTGAATTGTATTTCAATTGTCTACCAAAATAAGCATTAAAATCTTCTTGCTTAGCCATAAATTTATCAAACTCATCTAAGCATGGGCTAGCAAACTTAGTAAATGGGATTTCAACTTTATCATATCTATAGAGAGAATTTACCTTTACTACCTGTGCCGGGTTATCAAGACCATGAGTTTCTTCAATAGGTAGAGGATTAAGATCATATGTTTCTTCAACAGGCGGTAAATTAAGACCATATATTTCTTCAATAGGAGGTAAATTCTTAACATCTTCAGCTTTAATACCTTTTTCTTTCATAGATTTCTTTGCCTCTTGCATATCTTCAGGACTGAGAAATAGAATACCCCTCTTCTTCAGAGTTGGTTTAGGAATAGGTTCAGGAATTGGCTCCGGAGGTGTCCAATTACTTTCATTTGTCAACATATTATTCAATAGAATTTCAACTTCATCTGGTGTTCTTTCCCTGAAAACAGAACCAGCACAACTATCTAGGTAATTGTCGGCGTTCTGGGAAAGGGGGTCCCCAGACTTGCCTGCCTGCGGCCTGCGGCGTGGCTCAAAGGGGGGCCCAGCACGGCCCATCTTCACCAACACAGACCCAAGACCCTCGCGAGGGGCCAAGCCTCGTGGGGCGGATGACGCGGAGCTTCCTCAGGCACGACCTCATCAGGCTGGCTCGCGAGGAGGCGGAGAGATCAAGGCGGGGTACCTCACGAGGTGCCCGTGACGCAAGCCATGACGACCAAGGGTGCCAGGCGGGTGCCAGCCCGCGCAGTGTCCTCCTTTCCTCTTTGGTGCAAAGGGGGCAAGCGCAGCCGCGGAGTACCGAGGCATCAGGCAAAGGTCGCCATTTCGGTGCAACAAGACTAGGACCAGGAGGACTGCAAGACGGGGGTCATTGTGGAGCCCAAGACGGTGTCACCACCAGAGGTTTGTGCAGGCGAAGACTGCTTTTGTCAGGATAGCTGGTACTAGCTGTCCCCCTTCAAATTAGCCCGCCATTGTTGGCTTCCTTCACGCTCGATATTTGGGAAGAGGACCAGGGCCTCTATAAATAGGACTAGCCACCCCCAGGGGAGGGGGCATCAACAATCGGAGAGAGAGAGAAGGGTGACTGAACTCCTCCCAGTAGTTCATCGCCCCAGCCAAGAACAGACCCTCGCAAGGCTGTTCTTCCTTGTATTGTTCATCATCATCAGCCCAAGAGGCAATCCACCACGCCACACACTGGAGTAGGGTATTACACCACAACGGTGTCCCGAACCAGTATAAACCCTGTGTCTCTCGTGTTGTTCTTTCCATAGCTTAGATCTTAGCAAGGCGGAGGGGTGCAGGTAGGTAGGAGGCGAAATCTCCGCGCGCACCCAAGCGTTCGAACCTCAAGGGTCTGCCAGAACCCGAAATCCAACATTTGGCGCGCCAGGTAGGGGGTGCACCGGAGTTTTCTCTTCTGCAACCGCCACGGCCTGCCTCGCGATGAGTAGCGCGTTGCCCGCTCCGGCCGTCGGCGCCAGCACGAGGGGCCAAGGGGCTCCGAGCCCTGGCCCCAGCCCTGCAACGGGTACGGTGGTCGGACAAGTTCAAGCCGACGACGCCGCCGCGCTACGGCGGCGCGACGGATCCGCTGTCCTTCTTGCTGGCGAGCGAGGAGGCCCTCCTCGAAGCTGGAGGTGACGATAGGGTCATGGCCAACTGGCTCCCCAATGGCCCTCACAGGCGCTCCGCGCACATGGCTGCTCCACCTGCCGGCAGCCTCCGTGGCCTCTTGGGAAGAGCCCCGCAGCCTTTTCCCCGCCCATCGCGCTACACCAACACCCCCGGTCATAGCGGCCCTCCTGGGCGGATCGCAGGCGCCGCCTACAACTCACCACGTCAAGCCGTTCATCCGCCGGCACAGCGCCGCTTCCACGCGGCAGGGGGCTCTCCCATACTGGGCGGTGCCCAGGGCCGGCCTGACCTTCAGCTCGGAGGACCACCCCTCCAACTCGGCCTACTCGGGTGCGCTCCCCATGCTGTGCACCCCCACCATCTGCCAGGTGGCCGTCACCAGAACTCTCATCGATGGCGGTGCGGGCCTCAGCGTGCTCTCGGTCGAGTCCTTCAACCTCCTCTGCATACCCCTGGAACGGCTGCAACCCAGCCGACCCTTCTCAGGCGTTGGGGGCGTATTATCCCGCTCCTTGGGACAGATCCGGCTCCCAGTAACCTTCAGCACATACAACAACTTCCGCACGGAGCTAGTCGACTTCGACATCGCCCCCATCGGCCTCCCCTACAACGCCATCCTCGGCTGCCCAGCGTTGGCCCAGTTCATGGCCGTGACGCACCCAGCGTACAACCTCATGAAGATGCCCGGGAGCAGCGGTGTCCTCACTGTGCACGGGGACACCGGAGACGCGCTGCAGGTGCTCAAGCTCGCCTTTAAGACGGCAGCGTCGGCACAGCCCGCCGACTTGGAGACCCCCGAGCCCAAGGGGGCTGCACCCGCCAAGAAGAAACAATTGTTCACCCAAGACAAGGAAGAAACCAAGCAGATACCCGTCGATGAGGACGGGTCCACCAACGCCACTTTCACCATAGGCGCCAACCTCGAACCCTAGCAGGAGGAGGCCCTGGTCGGGTTCCTGCGCGCAAACAAGAAGGTATTCGCTTGGGAGCTTGACCAGTTGGCAGGGATCCCTAGGAGAGTAATCGAGCATCACCTCAACGTGTGCCCCAACGTGCGCCCTGTGAAGCAGAAGGCCAGGCGGCAGTCCACAGAAAAGCAGGCCTTCATCGTCCAAGAGACCCGCAAATTAGAAGCCGCTGGGGTCATTCGCGAGGTCCGATACCTGGATTGGTTGGCCAACCCTGTCGTTGTGCCAAAGAAGGGAGGGAAGGAGCGCATGTGTGTCGACTTCACCAACCTCAACAAAGCATGCCCGCAAGATCCGTTCCCGCTCCCACCCATCGACCAGATCGTCGATTCCATCGCGGAATGCGACCTTCTATGCTTCTTGGATGCCTTCTCTGGGTATCACCAGATCAAGATGGCGGTAGAATACGTCGAAAAGACAGCCTTCCTAACCCCGTGTGGGATGTACTGCTACACATGCATGCCATTCGGGCTGCGTAATGTAGGGGCGACCTTTCAGCCGCTGATGCTAATCACCTTGGGCTCGCAGCTCGGGAAGAATGTTGAAGCTTACGTCGATGACATTGTGGTATAGTCTCGGGAGGCCAGGACCCTGATACAAGACCTGGAGGAAACCTTCGCGAGCCTCAACGAAGTGAAGCTACGGCTCAACCCAGAGAAGTGTGTGTTCGGAGTCCCCTTGGGCAAGCTCTTGGGTTTCCTCGTGTCCCACCGAGGCATCGAGGCTAACCCGGAAAAGGTCAAGGCGGTGGAAGACATGAGCCCGCCAAACACCCTCAGAGAAATGCAGAAGCTCACTGGGCGCGTGACCGCGCTAGGGCGCTTCATCTCCAAGTTGGGGGAACAAGCGCTGCCCTTCTTCCAGCTAATGAAGAAAAAGGGGCCCTTTGAGTGGACTGAAGAGGCCGACAAGGCGTTCTAGGATCTCAAGAGATACCTGACCAGCCCACCGGTCATGGTGGCTCCGCGCCCTCAAGAGCCCCTGGTGCTCTACCTCGCCGCCACTCCGTACTCCGCCAGCGCAGCCCTTGTGGCGGTTAGAGAGGAGCATCGCATCAAAACCGCAGCAGCAGCCTGAAACAAGGCAAAGCAGGAACAGGGAAGGCCCACAGAAACCGCCACCGCGGTTGAGGAGGATCAGCCGCCGCAGAGGAGTGCACCGGAGGCGGAGGAGGCCCCTCCCCCAGATGGCCAGCCTCAGGAGGCCTCATCGCCTCAAGAGGCGCCATGGTCTCCGAAGGGAGCCGCCAACACTGATGCACCCAACCTCGTCGAGCACCCGGTGTACTTCGTCAGCACGGTGTTGCGGGATGCGAGGGCACGGTACCCCATGCCTCAGAAACTCCTCCTCGCGCTACTGGTGGCCTCGCGCAAGCTGCAGCATTATTTTCAGTGTCACCCCATCAAGGTCGTCTCGTCATTCCCCCTGAAGAGAGTGCTCAGGAGCCCTAACTCAGCTGGAAGGGTCGCTGAGTGGAACATAGAACTGCAAGCGTTTCAGCTCGAATTTAGCACGACCAGAGTCATCAAGGGAGCAGCGTTGGTGGATTTTGTGGCAGAATGGACGGAGGCACTAGGCCTCAAGGCCGACGAGGATCGGTCCCTCTCCCTGGGAAGCGAGGCGCCAGAAGGCTGGATCATGTACTTCGATGGGGCGTTCTCCAGGCATGGCACTAGGGCTGGGGCGGTGCTTATATCGCCCACTCAGGACAAGCTCTACTACGCTGTCCAGCTCTGTTTCCAGCAAGGTGAAAAGGTCTCCAACAACATAGCAGAGTATGAAGGTTTAATAGCGGGCTTGAAGGCTGCAGTTGCCCTGGGGGTGAAACGCCTCACCATCAAGGGCGATTAGCAGCTCCTTGTTAATTTCTCCAGCAAGGTGTACGAGCCGAAAGATGAGCACATGGAAGCCTACCTTGCGGAGGTCCACAGGATGGAGAAGCAGTTCTGGGGGTTGGAGTTGCAGCATGTGCCCCGTGGCACCAATCAGCAGGCCGACGACATCGCCAAACGGGCGTCCAGGCGGTTACCTCAGGGGCCTGGCGTTTTCGAGGAGCGGCTCTTCAAGCCCTCAGCCATGCTGTCATTGTCAAACACGGCTCAGCCTCGGGAGAAGCTCCCCCAGCCACCTACCTCAGGAGCTCCGGCCTGTGGCCCGGCCTCAGGAGCACGCCCGCTCCTGACGATGGAACCTCAGGAGGGATGCTGGATCACGGAGCTCCGGAGTTACATAAGGCAAGGGACCCTGCCGGAGAAGGAGGAGGAAGCGGAGCGAGTGGCACGCCAGGCCATGGCATACTGCATCAAGGATGGAGAGCTCTATCGGAAGCGACCAAACGATGTATCCCTGCACTGCATCCCGAGGGAGCAAGGGAAGGAACTGCTAGAAGATATACACGGCGGAGACTGTGGACATCATTCATCATCCCGGACCCTCATCGGCAAGGCGTTTCACAGTGGGTTTTATTGGCCCACCGCGCTCAATGACGCCGTCGAACTAGTGAAAGCTTGTGAGGCCTGCCAGTTCCACGCCAAGCAGATCCATCAGCCAGCAGGAGGCCTGCAGACTATACCCCTTTCGTGGCCATTCGCAATTTGGGGGCTGGACATCTTGGGCCCGTTTCCTCGGGCGCCAGGGGGCTACCGCTACCTCTACATCGCCGTGGACAAGTTCACCAAGTGGGCTGAAGTAGAGGCTGTCCGCACCATTCCCGCGGGTTCCGCGGTCAAGTTCATCAAGGGCATCGTGAGCCGGTTTGGGGTGCCGAACCGCATCATCATAGACAGCGGTTCGCAGTTCACCAGTAACCTCTTCAAAACATATTGTGCTAACCTTGGAACACAGATATGCTACGCTTCGGTGGCGCACCCCCGAAGCAACGGCCAGGCCGAGCGAGCCAACGCAGAGGTCCTGAGGGGCCTCAAGACCAGGACGTTCAAGAAGAAGCTGGAGGCCTACGACAGAGGTTGGTACGATGAGCTTCAGTCCGTGTTGTGGTCCATCCGCACAGCCGCGACCAAGCCGACTGGATAGACCCCGTTCTTCCTGGTCTACGGAGCCGAAGCGGTCCTCCCTCACGAGGTCAGACGTCGCTCCGTGCGGGTCCTGGCGTTCGACGAGGCACAGCAGGACGCCATGTGGGGGATGGACCTCGTGCTGGGGGAGGAACGTCGCCGAGAAGCCGCGCTGCGAGCGGCGAGGTACCAACAAGCACTGCGGCGATATCACTGCCGCAACATCCGCCCTAGAACTCTCGAGGTAGGAGACCTCGTGCTCAGACGGGTTCTCTCCAGGGAGGGGCTGCACAAGCTCTCTCCCATGTGGGAGGGCCCGTTCAAAGTTGTTCATGTTTCCAGGCCCGGCTCCGCACGCTTGGAGACTTAGGAGGGGTTGCCGGTCCAGAACGCATGGAACATCCAGCACCTCCGGAGGTTCTACCCCTAAAAAGGCCCAGAGTCTATTAAGAAGGCGAATGCCTGTGAAGCTGTCGCATTTTGGAAAAGGCCCAGAGCCTGTGAAGAAGGCAAATGCCTGTGAAGCTGTCGCGTTTTGGAAAAGGCCCAGAGCCTGTGAAGAAGGCGAATGCCTGTGAATCTGTCGCATTTTGGAAAAGGCCCAGAGCCTGTGAAGAAGGCGAATGCCTGTGAAGCTGTCGCGTTTTGGAAAAGGCCCGGAGCCTGTGAAGAAGGCCAACGCCTGTGAAGCTCGCCGCCCGTGACACTCCCACGTAATAATGAGTTGGGGCTATACACGCCCTGGAGTCTCAGGAGCGCTGGCCTCATGCCCTGGGGCTCCCTCCCACGCCCAGTGGCAGCACTTAGCTCCACGCTGGTGAGAAGACACCGAAGACTAGATTAGGTGCCGGACGCGGCTTTTCATTTGCTTTCCGCAGTTGGCTTGTTCCTTCTCATTCGAAGTTTTATTGAAGTTGTTGCCGTCTTTGGCTTGTGCTTCTTCGACTTTTCACTCTCCTACCTCGATTTCTCTTATGCAAGGCCTCGCGAGGGGGGGGGGACAGCCGAGCGCCCTCGTGAGTGTTCCAGTCCTAGTCGTTCAAAGGGTTCGCGACCTGGGTCCATTACAGGAGCACCCCTCCAGTCCATGCCCCACGGGCATCGCGACACGAACACACGGCCTGGGTCGGTCGCCCCCCCCCCACGGCTGGGGCCGGGAACTATCCACACGCGGGCACATGGTCGGAAGGCACGATAACGGAAGCAAAACGATAATTAACAGCAATAACCCAAACACGCCCCCGCGGGGCTCCACACTACTGTCTTTTTTACGCAGGAACAAGGAAAAGAAAGAACAGATCAGGCGCAGCTCGCCTCACACCGGCCTGCAGGGAAGACTCGAGCTGCCTCCGGGGCTCAGGCAGACTCCCTCTCGCGCTTCACCGGGGCGCGACGGCGGACGGACACGCTACCACCTCCCAAGCAGATGCGACGGCGTGGAGGCTGACCGCGGCCACCGCTCGAAGAGTCGCCGCCTGAAGAAGAACCGGAGAAGCTTGGGGAACCCCGAGTGCCGCCAGTCACGCGAGTGCTGTCTTCTCCATCATCGCTGGAGCTGGGTTCCCGGCTGCGGTCGTCGTCCTTGGGGCAGCACCCTGTGCGGCGACCATCTTCCCCAAACACCCTCACGTAGAGGGTGGCATCGCTGTCAAACTTGAAGTGCAGGGTGCAACGACGGCTCAGGCCACGCGCGTGGGCAAACGTCTGCCAACCGCGGGCCAGGGCCAGGCTCCCGGCTGCGGAGACCTCCAGTGAAGCCCATGAGGCCCGGCTGTAGTAGCCGTCGGCCTGAAGCCAGAGGCCGCCCGTGGCGCCGGCCGGGAGCTCGCCGAGGAGGAAGCGAGGAAGCGGAAGCCGGGTGCTAGTCGGCTCCGCTGACCACACGACGAACTCCGGCAGCACCTCTGCAGTGTGAAAGCGCGTCCTAGGGGGACGCGCGACCGGAGCGCGCCCCCCGGCCGCAGCAATCCGCCCATCGCCATGCTGAAAATCGCCTCCATAGCCGCGGGGAGCTACCGTGGTGGCCACAGGATGTTTGCGAGGGCGCCCTCGGCCGTGCTTGGGCGGGGGAGAGGCAGGCTCAACCTAGCGAGCCTTCACCTTCTCTGCGGCCGAGAACCTCCTCGACGGGGCCATGAAGAAGAAGGAGAAGCAAGGGGGGATGAACTGGAAGGGCGCGCGCCGATCTGTACTTATAGCTAGCGAGGGCCAGCCGACGGCCCCCATGATCGCAGGTAATTATGACCCGCTTTGCATGCAGGGACTTGTCCAATCCGTGCAGTTGCCGAGGCGCCATGGGGAAGTGGAGACGCCCACGTCCAATCAACCGCCACGCGGCGCCCAAGACCGCAGGCTGTTAGGGCCTGCTTAGCTTCGCTCTTGCCCTTTCACCTTCCTACACGGCCAAGCCCGGGCGCGCCTTGGGCCCGGGGGCTACTGTCGGCGTTCTGGGAACGGGGGTCCCCATACTTGCCTGCCTGCGGCCTGCGGCGTGGCTCAAAGGGGGGCCCAGCACGGCCCATCTTCACCAACACAGACCCAAGACCCTCGCGAGGGGCCAAGCCTCGCGGGGCAGACAACGCGGAGCTTCCTCAGGCACGGCCTCATCAGGCTGGCTCGCGAGGAGGCGGAGAGATCAAGGCGGGGTACCTCACGAGGTGCCCGTGATGCAAGCCATGACGACCAAGGGCGCCAGGTGGGTGCCAGCCTGCGCACTGTCCTCCTTTCCTCTTTGGTGCAAAGGGGGCAAGCGCAGCCGCGGAGTATCGAGGCATCAGGCAAAGGTTGCCATTTCGGTGCAACAAGACCAGGACTAGGAGGACTGCAAGACGGGGGTCATTGTGGAGCCCCAAGACAGCGTCACCACCAGAGCTTTGTGCAGGCGAAGACTGCTTTTGTGAGGATAGCTGGTACTAGCTGTCCCCCTTCAAATTAGCCTGCCATTGTTGGCTCCCTTCCCGCTCGATATTTGGGAAGAGGACCAGGGCCTCTATAAATAGGACTAGCCACCACCAGGGGAGGGGGCATCAGAAATCGGAGAGAGAGAGATAGATGGGTGACTGAACTCCTCCTAGCAGTTCATCGCCCCAGCCAAGAACAGACCCTTGCAAGGCAATTCTTCCTTGTATTGTTCATCATCATCTGCCCAAGAGGCAATCCACCACGCCACACACTGGAGTAGGTTATTAAACCACAACGGTGGCCCGAACCAGTATAAACCATGGGTCTCTCGTGTTGTTCTTTCCATAGCTTAGATCTTAGCGAGGTGGAGGGGTGCAGGTACGTAGGAGGCGAAATCTCTGCGCGCACCCTAGTGTTCGAACCTCAAGGGTCTGCCAGAACCTGAAATCCGACAGTAATCTATGGAGGCATCGGTTAGTCCATTATAAAAGATATCAAGTATTTCATTTTTCTTAAGAGGATGATCAGGCAAAGAATTAAGTAACTTGAGAAGCCTCCCCCAAGCTTGTGGGAGACTCTCTTCTTCAATTTGCACAAAATTATACATATCCCTTAAAGCAGCTTGTTTCTTATGAGCAGGGAAATATTTAGCAGAGAAGTAGTAAATCATATCCTGGGAACTACGCACACAACCAGGATCAAGAGAATTAAACCATATCTTAGCATCACCCTTTAATGAGAACGGGAATATTTTAAGGATATAAAAGTAGCGAGTTCTCTCATCTTTAGTGAACAGGGTGGCAATATCATTTAATTTAGTAAGATGTGCCACAATAGTTTCAGATTCATAGCCATGAAAAGGATCAGATTCAACCAAAGTAATTATATCAGGTTAACATAGAATTCATAATCCTTATCAGTAACACAGATAGGTGAAGTAGCAAAAGCAGGGTCAGGTTTCATTCTAGCATTAAGAGGTTGCTGATTCCATTTAGCTAATAATCTATTGAGTTTGTATCTATATTTGCAAGCTAAAATAGCTAAAGAAGCTTCTTTATCAAAAACATAACCCTTAGGAATAACAGGAAAGTCTTCATCATCACTTTCATCAATATTATCAGGTTCAATATTTTCATTCTCTCTAACCCTAGCAAGTTGTTCATCAAGAAATTCACCAAGTGGCACAGTAGTATCGAGCATAGAAGTAGTTTCATCATAAGTATCATGTATAGTAGAAGTGGCATCATCAATAACATGCACATATCAGAACGCATAGCAGAAGCAGGTTTAGGTGTCGCAAGTTTAGTCAAAACAGAAGGTGAATCAAGTGTAGAGCTAGATGGCAGTTCCTTACCACCCCTCGTAGTTGAGGGATAAATCTTGGTTTTTGGGTCTCTCAAGTTCTTCATAATGATAAGCAGATATAAATCCCAAGTGACTCAAAGAATAGAGCTACGCTCCCCGGCAACGGCGCTAGAAAATAGTCTTGGTAACCCACAAGTATAGGGGATTGCAACAGTTTTCGAGGGTAGAGTATTGAACCCAAATTTATTGATTCAACACAAGGGGAGCCGAAGAATATTCTCAAGTATTAGCAGCTGAGTTGTCAATTCAACCACACCTGGAAACTTAGTATCTGCAGCAAAGTGTTGAGTAGCAAAGTAATATGATAGTAGTGGTAGCGGTAGCAAAAGGTAGAGGTAGCAAAAGTAATGTTTTTGGTATTTTGTAGTGATGATAGCAATAGCAACGGAAAAGTAAATAACCGAAGAACAGTGTATGGAAAGTTCGTAGTCAATGGATCGGTGAGGGAGAATTATGCCGGATGCGGTTCATTATGTAACAGTCATAACCTAGGGTGACACAGAACTAGCTCCAATTCATCAATGTAATGTAGGCATGTATTCTGAATATAGTCCTACATGCTTATGGAAAAGAACTTGCATGACATCTTTTGTCCTACCCTCCCATGGCAGCAGGGTCCTAACGGAAACTAAGGGATATTAAGGCCTTCTTTTAATAGAGTACCGGAACAAAGCATTAGCACATAGTGAATACATGAACTCCTCAAACTATGGTCATCACGAGCAAGTATCCCAATTATTGTCACTTCGGGGTTAACAGATCATAACACATAATAGGTGACTATAGACTTGCAAGATAGGATCAAGAACTCTCATATATTGATGAAAACATAATAGGTTCAGATCTGAAATCATGGCACTCCGGCCCTAGTGACAAGCATTAAGCATAGCAAAGTCATAGAAAACATCAATCTCAAAACATAGTGGATACTAGGGATCAAACCCTAACAAAACTAACTCGATTACCTGATAGATCTCATCCAACCCATCACCGTCCAGCAAGCCTACGATGGAATTACTCACGCACGGCGGTGAGCATCATGAAATTGGTGATGGAGGATGGTTGATGATGACTGTCGGCGTTCTGGGAACGGGGGTCCCCAGACTTGCCTGCCTGCGGCCTGCGGCGTAGCTCAAAGGGGGGCCCAGCACGGCCCATCTTCATCAACACAGACCCAAGACCCTCGCGAGGGGCCAAGCCTCGCGGGGCGGATGACACGAAGCTTCCTCAGGCACGGCCTCACCAGGTTGGCTCGCGAGGAGGCGGAGAGATCAAGGTGGGGTACCTCACGAGGTGCCCGTGACGCAAGCCATGATGACCAAGGGCGCCAGGCGGGCGCCAGCCCGCGCAGTGTCCTCCTTTCCCCTTTGGTGCAAAGGGGGAAAGCGCAGCCGCGGGGTACTGAGGCATCAGGAAAAGGTTGCCATTTTGGTGCAAGAAGACCAAGACCAGGAGGACTGCAAGACGGAGGTCATCGTGGAGCCCAAGACGGCGTCACCACCAGAGCTTTGTGCAGGCGAGGACCAACTTTAGTCAGGATAAGTGTACCAGATGTTCCCCTTCAAAATGGCCAATTGTTGGCGCCCTTCCCGCTCAATATTTGGGAAGAGGCCCAGGGCCATTGCCTATAAAGAGGACCAGCCACCCACAGAGAGGTTAGAGGTTAGAGGTTCGAGGTTCGAGGTTCGAGATCGAGCATCGAGGATCAAGGATCGGATCGGAAATCAGAGAGGGAAAATCGGATCGAGTAGCATCACAGAGAGAGAGAGAGAAGGGTGACTGAACTCCCCCTAGCAGTTCATCCTCCCAGCAAAGAACAAACCCTCGCGAGGCTGTTCTTCCTTGTATTGTTCATCATCATCAGCCCAAGAGGCAATCCACCACACCACACACTGGAGTAGGGTATTACACCACAACGGTGGCCCGAACCAGTATAAACCCTGTGTCTCTTGTGTTGTTCTTTCCTTAGGTTAGATCTTAGCGAGGCGGAGGGGTGCAGGTAGGTAGGAGGCGAAATCTCTGCGCGCACCCCAGTGTTCGAACCTCAAGGGTCTGGCGGAACCCGAAATCCGACATTTGGCGTGCCAGGTAGGGGTGCGCCGGAATTCGTCTTCCACCACCCCGTTCTCCTTCGACCATCACGCCCATGTCTGACGCTCATCGGGCCCGCGCCGAGCACCGGGCCGCTCTCGCTTCCCGCGTCTCCCAGACGGCTCCTGTCGGCGGGCGTCCTCGTCGTTCCCCGTCACCTGCCATCAACGCCGCCACCGGCCCGGCGGGGGACGAGCAGCAAGCATCGTCTCAGCATTCGTCAGTGCGGCAAGACGGCCGCACCGCTACTCCCATGCTCACCCAGCTGGTTCTTCGTCTTGCGCGCTCTGCGCACCCATGGAGGCTCGAGCTGCGCTCATCGCGGCAAACGAGCTCCTGCGCTACCGTCCCATTGACAACGTCTACGGAGAATGGCTCGACCGCGTTGCCGAGCTCGTCCGTGCCGCTGGGGGCTCTCCTGCGCCGTCCGTTCCGCTGCACCGCACCCCGCCCCGCGCGGGTGACGAGGCTCCGGCGGCGCCCCGGCCGCCTCCTCCTCAAGAAGGCGCCATGACTCCAAGGCGCGTGGCCCCTGGGCGGAACCCACTCCGTCAGGTGCCAGCACGGCAAGAGCAGAGCTGCCAAGAAGTCCCTCGCCCGCAAGAAGCTGCCCGGGCGCTCCCTGCTCCAGCATGTCGCGACCATGCTCCTGCTGCCGCACGTCGAGACCCTGTGCTGCTCCCAGCTGCAGCGCGTGGGGGCATGCAAGACCAAGCTCTTCGTCACCCAAGGCCTCCCGTGGCCACAGCAGGCTACCGTGCCTTCACCACCGAGCTACGCAGCATCGCGTGGCCTGGCAAGTTCAAGCCAGACCTGCCTCCTCGTTATGACGGCACGGCTGACCCTGCGGAGTTCCTCCAGCTCTATGAGCTGGGCTTCGAAGCTGCCAACGGAGATGAGAAGGTCATGGCGAACTGGTTTCCCATGGTGCTCAAGGATAGGGCCCGCACCTGGCTCCTGAACCTGGCTCCAGGCACGATGTCCTCTTGGGACGAGATGCGCACCCGCTTCATCGCCAACTTCCAAGGTACTCGCGACCGGCCACCCGCGGTGAGCGACATGTGCCGCATCAAGCAACAACCCGGGGAGACCCTGCAGAAGTACATCCAGCGCTTCAACAACGCACGCCTCAAGATTCCAAGGTGACTGAGGAGGCCATCATCTCAGCCTTCTCCGACGGCGTGCACGATGTCAAGATGAAGGAGGAGCTGGCGATGCATGAAGACCTGTGCACTTCCTTGGAGCTGTTCAACTTGGCAACCAAGTGCGCCAGGGCTGACGAAGGGCGTCTCTCCCTCCTTGAGCTACCTGCCGCAGACCCAAAAGAGAAGAAGCCCAAGGCAAAGGATGTGAAGCGCAAGGGGGCTGCCGTGCTCGCGGCAGAACCAGACACCAAGCGGGGCAGATATCTTCCCGAACCTCCCAAGGGCAGTCGATACTGTGTGTACCACGACCTCCACACCCACAACACCAACGAATGTCAAGAGCTCCGAGCCGTGCGAGAAGGAAGGATCGGCCGTCGCCCCGACCACGGTGACCGGGGCTACGATCGAGGAGGAGGAAGGAACACAGGACGCTGGGAAGACCGTGGCCCGCGCCAAGGGTGGCGCGATCAACCTCGCAAGGATCGCTGGCAAGATCCACCTCGCGAGGGAGACTGGAGGGATCAGCCTCACGAGGATTGCCCGCAAGGCAACGCAGGCCTCCCTCCGCTGCCGCCGCAGCCAAGGAGAAACGAGGACCGCCACCAAATGCAGTCCTCCCCAAGCTCGAAGCCACGCGCCCTCTAAAGTGGTCGGCGTGCGCCATCATGTTCAGCTCAGCAGATCAGCTCAAGTGTGCGGCTATAGCCGGAGTCCTCCCGATGCTTTGTTCCCCAATCATCAGCAACGTGGTGGTCACCAGGACCCTCATTGATGGCGGGGCAGGGCTCAACGTCCTGTCCGTGGAAACATTCAACAATCTCCAAGTGCCCTACAGCCAGCTTCAGCCAACCAAGCCTTTCTCCGGAGTCACCGACGGCTCCACTATCCCAATTGGGCAGGTCCGCCTCCCTGTCACCTTCGGGGCACGCGACAACTACCGCACCGAGCTCATCGACTTCGACATCGCTCACATTCACCTGCCGTACAACGCCATCCTTGGGTACCCAGCGTTGGCCAAGTTCATGGTCGTAACTCACCACGGCTACAACGTCCTCAAGATGCCAGGAAGTGGCAGAGTCATCACGGTGCCCTGTGAAGAGAAGGACGCGGTGTGTTCCCTGGAGCGAGCCTTTCAGGCCGCGTCACTGGAAGACCCGGATCGCGGAAAGCAGGAGGCTTCCCGAGACTGCCCCCAACAAGAAGAAGACATCGTCCAGCCCGGCCCCTCAGGAGGCAGGCCCCTCTAGGCCCGTGCCTGCCTAGGGGGAACCCCCTTCCATCGCATAGCAAAGCGCGCCCGGCGCCCTCCTTAGGCAGGGCTCGGGGGCTCTCCCCTGGAGGGCCACCGACCTGGCTAGGGTCACGAGGGAGGCGCTTGGGTACCACATGGAGGCGTCTTTCGAAGCACGTTTCCCTCAAGAAGGAGTAAGGCAAGGAGAGCCAGACCCTCAGGAGTTCGTGAGCAAGGCCATACAGGAGCTACAGGAGTCAAGAGTCATGAAAGGTGGCCGCCGCCTACCAGCAGTGGCTCCCCATCCAGGTGAGGATGGTGGGCTGCGCGTCCGCATCGATATACCAGGGCTCAATCGAGTCGCCTCTCTGGAGCTTCTTTGGCCCTCGCGAGTAGGGCACTGCGGAGGTCCACCCCACAGCTACGTTTGCATGCCTTACGGCTTGCCGAACGCGGTTGCCACGTACCAGCGCCTCATGAGGGGCATCATGGAGGCACAAGAGGCCAGGCATTCCGCAGCCCTGGCGGAGATGGAGATGGTCCGCGAGGAGCCACCAGCGCCTCCGGAGCCTCCCGAGCCCCCTAGGCCTGGGGGCTCGTGAGGATCGGCTTCCGCAGCCCACTGAGTCTGCTACACCAACACTCCTTCGTCCTCAACATCATCAGGTGACATCTTTCAAGTTTCACTTCCAGCTGGGAGCGCCCCCCAGGGCTGCATTATTCCCAGGCCGCGTGGGTCCATCCCTGCGGCATGTATCCCTTTTATTTCATGTTGTTAGCTTACTTTGTTGGGGGCGCCCCTCGGTCTGCATCATCCCCAAGTCGCTCGGGCCTGACCCAGTGACGTCCACCTTCCCAGCATCTATTTGAATGAATCCACTCCTCCGCGGCTAATGAGTTTTACCTAGTTGCCCGCTCAACTGACGCCAACTGACGGAGCTGCTCCCAAATGGCACGACACTTGCGCATGGGTCTGTCCCTGCAACGCTGACAAACCTGAATGGCTGAGCTCTGGCCGCGGCAGCCCCGCATGGCGCCACCTCGTCAAGCCTTCAGTGCCTCATCGCCCCTCGGAAGCAACCAACGGCTGACTGTCAATTGTCATGGCAACCCCTCATTCTTTGTATGATAGGTCTACAGGATCTCCTAAAGGAGCTGCGTCAGGCGAGGCCCTTGCAGTGTCTCCTTCACTCTCTTCCGCGCGAACCGCTTGCATGTTAAAGGGGGGTGCCTGAGCATCATGACTCAGGGCTCCTACTGGCTCTCCAGCCCTCACCCTCTGGCCTTGTCCACGGCATCGCAACCTGGCATACCAGCGACGGCTGAGACTCGCTCGAGGGCCGGGACTCGAGGACGTAGAGCAGAAAGGGGAGCAAAGGCGAGAGGGGAGGGACACGCGAGGACCTCGCCGAGCAACCTCACGCCTGCCAATGCACGGACCCGGCGACACACCAGAGAGCGACCCCTGATTCTCGAGATAAGTCACCACCCGGAAGCACCAGCTACTGTGGCACCATCCCCGCACCTAATGCAATCCCGTGTTAGCAACGCCGCTCTCCTTTCTCACCAAACGACGGCTGCTTGAGCGCCAAAGGGGACCTCCTGAGCATCGCGACTCAGGGGCTCTTACCTGACTCCGGGTCGCTCACCTCCTGGCCATGACCACGGCATCGCGACCTGGCATACCAGCGATGGCTGAAGCCGCCTTGGGACTGGGACCTGTCGGCACAGAGCACCAAGCCCTCGTGAGGTTCGAAAGGGAGAACTGAGCTAAGACGGAATGAGCAACTCGCACAATTCTACGACAAGGGTTATATTAACAAAACAGGATCACAGGCACCTTACAAGCTCCCACGGGACGCGTCTTTGATTCCTCGCAGGGAACAGATCCTAAAAGGACACTAACTACGCGCGCCCCTGCAAAAGACGCCATCATCAACAGTGGGCCGTCAAGCACCGGCGCCAACCCCATCCAGATCAGAGGCGGCGATGGCCTGACGAGCCCGCCCTGCTCCAGGAGCGGCACCGGCTCGGGGGCTCGTAGCTGTCGTCGCTCGTCTCCATAGTCGCGAAGAGCTCGCCGAAGTTGCTGGAACCTCCGACGCCTCCGCCGCCTGAGGAGCCGCCAAGGGAGCGGTCGGCAGGCCCAGTCCTCGTCGCAGCAGGGTCCCGGCCACCTCTCCCGAGGCAGCACTCCAGTCGGCACCCGTTCGCATCGAAGACCTTGAAGAACATCACCGAAGCATTGTCGTACTCCAAGTGGATCGCGAAGGCGCCTCTTGTCCTGCAAACCCGGGCGACTTTGCTCCAGCCTCGAGTCATGAAGACCTCGCCCGGGGCAACGACCACGACCTCTGCCTCGGTCGCGAGGGTGCTTCAACCGGCATGCTGCAGCCAAAGCTCCAGGAGTTCTCCCTGCGGGACGATGGAGGCGAAGAAGGGAGGAAGGCGAATCCAAGACTGAGGAGGCATGGCGGCGCGGAGCATGAACTCCTAGGAGGAGCCTCGGTGTGGACCCCAGGGGGGACGGTCCACACCTTCATGACCCGTCGGCGCCGACGGTGGCGCCGCCCGTGGCGATCAGCATCAGCTCCTTCAGGGCCCTCGTTGTGGGCGTACAAGGGAAGCGGGAACCCCGGTGGTGCCCGCTCGCGCCAGGGCCTCGACACCACCTGATGGGCCCCCTCGTCCAGGCCGTGGAGGACGAGCTGTTTCTTCGGTGGGAGCGGGTCTGGTTCCTCTTGGGGAGCCTTTCCCTTCTCTGCCGTCGAGAACCGACGGATCGGAGCCATCGCAGCAAGACGAAGCAAGGACCGGGAAGAAGGAGAAGCAAGAAGGGATGGACTGGAAGGGTGCGCGTCGTTCCGTACTTATGGCCGGCGAAGGCCAACCGCCGACCTCCACGATCGCAGGTAATCATGACCCGCTTTGCATGCAGGGACTTGTCTAATCCGTGCAGTTGCCAAGGCGCCATGGGGAAGTGGAGACGCCCACGTCCAATCAACCGCCATGCGGCGCCCAAGAGCGCAGGCTGTTAGGGCCCGTGGCGCTTCGCTCTTGCCCTTCCGCCTCCCTGCACGGCCAAGTCCGGGCGCGCCTTGGGCCCGGGGGCTACTGTCGGCGTTCTGGGAACGGGAGTCCCCGGACTTGCCTGCCTCCGGCTTGCGGCGTGGCTCAGAGGGGGGCCCAGCACGGCCCATCTTCATCAACACAGACCCAAGACCCTCGCGAGGGGCCAAGCCTCGCGGGGCGGACGACACGGAGCTTCCTCAAGCACGGCCTCACCAGGCTAGCTCGCGAGGAGGCAGAGAGATCAAGGCGGGGTACCTCACGAGGTGCCCGTGACGCAAGCCATGACGACCAAGGGCGCCAGGCGGGCGCCAGGCCGCGCAGTGTCCTCCTTTCCCCTTTGGTGCAAAGGGGGCAAGCGCAGCCGCGGGGTACCGAGGCATCAGGCAAAGGTTGCCATTTTGGTGCAACAAGACCAAGACCAGGAGGACTACAAGATGGAGGTGATCGTGGAGCCCAAGACGGCGTCACCACTAGAGCTTTGTGCAGGCGAGGACCAACTTTAGTCAGGATAAGTGTACCAGATGTTCCCCTTCAAAATGGCCAATTGTTGGCGCCCTTCCCGCTCAATATTTGGGAAGAGGCCCAGGGCCATTGCCTATAAATAGGACCAGCCACCCATATAGAGGTTAGAGGTTAGAGGTTAGAGGTTCGAGGTTCGAGGTTCGAGATCAAGCATCGAGGATCAAGGATCAGATCAGAAACCAGAGAGGGAAAATCGGATCGAGTAGCATCACACACAGAGAGAGAGAGAGAAGGGTGACTGAACTCCCCCTAGCAGTTCATCCTCCCAGCAAAGAACAGACCCTCGCGAGGCTGTTCTTCCTCGTATTGTTCATCATCATCAGCCCAAGAGGCAATCCACCACACCACACATTGGAGTAGGGTATTACACCACAACGGTGGCCCGAACCAGTATAAACCCTGTGTCTCTTGTGTTGTTCTTTCCTTAGCTTATATCTTAGCGAGGCGGAGGGGTGCAGGTAGGTAGGAGGCGAAATCTCCGAGCGCACCCCAGTGTTCGAACCTCAAGGGTATGCCGGAACCCAAAATCCGACAATGACGATGGCGACGGATTCCCCTCTCCGGAGCCTCGAACAGACTATAGATCAGCCCTCCCGAGAGGTTTTAGGGCTTGGCGGCGGCTCCGTATCGTAAAACGCGATGAATCCTTCTCTCTGATTTTTTCTCCCTAAAACCAAATATATAGAGTTGGAGTTGAGGTCGAAGGAGCTCCAGGGGGCCCACGAGGTAGGGGGGCGCGCCCTAGGGGGGCAGGCGCGCCCCCCACCCTCGTGGATAGGTGGTGGGCCCCCTGGCCTTCATCTTTTGCAAGGATTTTTTATTATTTCCGAAAAGTTGTTCCATGAAGTTTCAGGTCATTCCGAGAACTTTTGTTTCTGCACATAAATAACACCATGGTAATTCTGCTGAAAATAGCGTGAGTCCGGGTTAGTTCCATTCAAATCATGCAAGTTAGAGTCCAAAAAAGGGCAAAAGTGTTTGGAAAAGTAGATACGACGGAGACGTATCACGCGTCCCCTTTTATAGGCAAGCAAGAGGAGAGGCTGGGTTTTTCTGTGGAGGTTGGCGCCCCTGTTCGACCAATCCGACTCCTTCTCACCATTAACTTCTCAAGGAATCAAGGCCGACCCTCTGTCCAATCCATGGCGCCTGGCTTTCTTCCATGGCACCCATTCACGTACCCTCTGCATCGGCCAGCAACCATGCACAATGCATGCGGTAAACGTGGCAGAAGCGCTTGGAGCGGGAAGAATAGTGGGATGGCAGTTACCGCCCCGTGAACGTGGGACGTGGGTACTCTGCAAGACGTGGCTCATTACCTACCACAATATAGTTGGCGTTACACGACGGACGGAAGAACCAGAAACTGACCTGGGTTCAGGTTAATGTAGAAGCAAAGAAGATCTCAAGGGGCAAGCCACCACTATGCTCCTACCCGTGCACTGGTTAGGGCGTACCCCGATGATGCCCAGCACCGCTTTCGGGCTAGGCCCGAGGGCTCCTGTCGATGCAATAAACCCTAGGTCCGTTGCCCAGACTATGCATAGGCCCAAAGATGAGATTACAACATCCAATATCAGACCAAGTACCAAAGATCAGTCCTTTGAAGGACCAAAGTGCAGATCAAGAAGACAAAGTCGAGCCAAAGAAGCAAGATATAACTAAGGGGAAAACCTCCCTTGCCGGGCAGGCGAGCCTGGCGAGGTCGGGGTTCCCCGGAAGCAAGCCGCTAGATCGTCCCAACAGGCCTGCCGGGGCTTGCGGAGGCAAACTACTCCATTGCACCACCTCACAGCAAAATGCAAGCCATCGATCGGTGCGGTGTCAAGCACCTAGGTGACTAATTGGCTGCTTCCTGCCACATGGTAGCAACTTCATACAGAAAACACCTCTATATGACACCCGTCCTGAGACGTGTCAAGCAAGCAGGCACGAAGCTGGCAAAATAGCCCGGCAATGCCTACCAGGAACGCTGTCACGTGACACTGAGCGGCGCATTTAATGCACTCAATCGGCCTCCAGAGTTAGGTTTGATAGCACTGTTTGCTATCTAATTAGTATGTAAAAGACTGGTTTGCCACTGTGGTCACCCCTTTATCTATAAAAGGAGGCCCATGGCTACCGTGGAAAGGATTCAGACCCTCACACATTCATACGGGCAGAGCCACTCTCGCCCCAAGGCAACCTTGCCAGGAAAGAGCGTTGCATTCTCCACCATTATCCACCATCAATCCACCAAAGCAGGAGTTGGGTTTTACGCCGCGCGGTGGCCCGAACCTGGCAAAACTACCCGTGTGATCTTTGTCGTGTTGTGTTACGCTTCTCCACTCTTTTTGCAACGTGCCCATCCCGCCGCCGAACCAAAAGCGGCTCATGGCCCCATAGGTGGTCGTGGTTTCCCACGACATTCCCCTTTGGACGACTCCTGCCGAGGTTGATCCCTTGAAACAAGCCAGTAACATTGAGATCTTCAAATGGTATCAGCTTGCCGATCACCTTGGGAGAAATCAGATTCAACCCGGCCCCACCGTCAACAAACATCTTTATGACTTTGAGGTTGTGGATTGTTGGCGAAACCAACAATGGCAAGCACCCTACTGCAGTGGTGCGGTCAGGGTGATCCTCTTCGTCGAAGATGATGGCGTGCGAGACCATTTGAGTTGTTTTTGGGAACCTGCTTCTGGCTCCACAGTGTTGACCTCACGTGCCTACTATTTCAGCTGGCGGTGACAGGAGTGCAAGGATGCACCCCCGTCAATGCACAAGGTGTCGGTAGCTTTCTGAAATTCTTGCTTGCTAGTTTCTTCTTCTTCTGGTTGGTGGCATTGTCGTCGTCGTCTTCTGAGTCAATGTCAATGCCATCTTCTTCTTCGGGGAGTCGCCTCCCCTCCTTTGTACGAGCACACTTATCTTCCAAGGTGTAAAGCTCATTCATAGTCTTGGGCAACCGTACGTTCATCTTGGAACATATCCTACGGTTTTGTATATTGGATTGGAATGTATCAATCACATCTGCCGGGTGGATGTCTGGAATGTTCCTGTGCACCCGGCTGAATCTCTACATGTACTTCTACAAGCTCTCTCCTTCACTACAAAAAAATACACTTCCGTGATGATACGTGTTTGTCACAGTAGGATATGTGTTTGACACAATCAAAATAGTCATACATGTGATGTTGTAGAAGTGTTCCATGACATTACCAAAATTATCATCACCGAGGTGTCCACTTCCATGACAATAAATCGCGTGTCATAGAAGCGCTTTTGTCAAGGGAAACCGACATGTGGCATCCACCATAATGGGTCACCGTTAAGCTATCGGGTTCCGGTTTGGATCCAATAACCCCTTAATAGCCCCGACCAATGGGGATTTTCCACATGTAAAATTCTCATTCACCAGATAATCCACGTGTCAGCTCATCGTTGGGACAGATGTCATCCCTACAATGGACGGAAGACGCCTATGATATGTCGACATGTGGCACAGCCAAAAGTGGCCCATTTACGGTGAAAAGGCCAGCCTAGCTAAAGGCCCACCATATTTTTTTAGACACTAGTGGGATGGCCCAGTAACAACCTGCCATGTTTTGGGTCAAATTGAGGCCCATATCAGATCAGGCCCGGTCATAGCATGTTGTGTTTTGGGCTAAATTATGGCCCATATCAGATCAGGCCCCTTAACATGCCATTGTTCTTTTGGGCCCATTCTAAGTCAGGTTTGTAATTCAGCCTGTTAAATCCCAGTTTACCAGTTTGGCCCGATAA
Organism: Triticum dicoccoides; assembly: GCF_002162155.2. Lineage (NCBI taxonomy): Eukaryota > Viridiplantae > Streptophyta > Magnoliopsida > Poales > Poaceae > Triticum > Triticum dicoccoides. Next base: position 354,923,438 of record NC_041392.1, read on the forward strand.
TAGTTTCGGCCTGTTAGCGGCCGGTGGTGCATCTCGGCCATTGTCGGGCCAGTTTCAGTTTAGGCCATTTAATGTCCAATGCAGAAACTGTGCTATTTCTTGTCCGAAGTAACATTAGGCCTCTTAACGGCCCGTAGTCCTCATGGATAAATTTTAGCCCAACTGGCCTATCAGCCTGTTAATGGCCCATGTAATAGTTGGGCCTAATTACAACCTGCGTTGAATCCGGCCTGCTTACAACCCATCTATTAATGGCCCGTGACACTGTTGGGCCCATGGCCCACGTTGATACTGGCGTTCTTAAAGCCCATAATTTTATTTGGCCAACAGGGCCCGAGATATATTTTGGCTTGTTAACGGCTCGTTCTATTTGGGCCAAACATGGGCCTTAGGCAGTTTCGGCCTGTATTGACCCATGAATTCTTTGGCTCAACACTAGCCCAATCCAGTTTTTAGCATGTTAAAAGCCTGTGGTATTCTCTGCCCAGCTGGCCAGAACTTTACTCATCTTGTTAAAGGTGGAAAACTACTATATGTTTAGACCTGCTAATGGCCCAAGATGATTATAGGCCCACGTTATGGCCCATATATAGCGAGTTACGGGCCGGCCTGAGGACCGACAACATTGAGGTCCATTAAAGCTTCCGGCCAAAATTATAGCATACCGACCAAGAATTAACCTAGACTATACAATAAAGAAATTATGGCATATTACATTCACTGTGAATCAAAGTTCACCACTGGTGATAATAAAGCGCAACGCTAGGCATCAAAGGTCGCCACCGGTGCGTATAAACGCACTGACAAAAGAATATACAAAACTAAGAGCACTTCATAAGGCATTAGGCTTGTCCTGGACGTGCACCGCAAGCAGCCGAACAAGCTGATGAGACCTTTAGTTGTGTCAATGATAGATGCTCTATCCCTAGCTGTATAGCACCAAAGCCCGCAATGTAGTCCTCTGAGATCTTCTTTGCGTCATTGACATCAAGTCAGAGCTGAGATGAAGCAAGCCTTTCCGCTTTAAGCTGAGACTGAAGAAGTCAATCTGATCGAGGTAGCAACTGCACAGAGGTTGTCTCACATCTGCTGGTGAGTAGCTTCAACTCACTGTCTTCAACAAGACAAGACCTCCGGGCCATCTTGCTCTCTTCAAGATGGTTTGGGTCACTATATTCCCTAAAGTTCTGCCTGGCATAAGAGATACCACTCTGAAAGAGAAACAAGGAGACACGTAACATGTTTCACAATTATATAAGCAAATAAATGGATCTGTTCTGCATAAGGAACATGTTTTTACAACTATAATTTAAAACTGGTAGTTGTTGCAAACATCCAATCAGATGTAAACACAAAAGTAAACAGCAGTGGAGGAAATGATGCCTATACTATAACAAAGTTTGAAGGCTTGAGAAAGATGTACTTACATTACATGTTAACACGGGATGGTCAAAGCACTTCTCCATGTTGATGGAAGGATAATTCAATAAATTCCCCAAAGAAACTTCTTTATAAGCGTTGCCATTATTCTACATTTTGTAAAGAGTAAATATATTTCAAATAATTTGAAGAAATAGAGGATAATGAAGCTCAGGTGCAGAGTGATGATACATAATCAAATAGCAATTAATTAAGTACAGCGATACAACGCAAAAGGTACTGACAAGAGGAATGAAGACATCAACGTGTGTAGTGGCATTGGCTTTATTAAACATTTTGGTAAGAGTAAATGTCAATCTTATAATTTGGGGAAAGTGGAGGGAAGGGCAGTTAAGATGCAGAGTAATGCTAGGCAATCAACTATCTCGCAATGCAAGTACAGTAATACTACCACCGCCCATTATTACTAGTCGCTCAAATGGATGTATCTAGCACTATTAAGTTGTAAATACATCCAATTGAGCAACAATTAATTTGATACGGAGGGAGTACATGACAACAAGTACTTACATGAGAAATCCAAAACTGCATAACCATTGTGTTAATTCTATATTTTCTAAGAGTAAATATAGATCTTATAATTTCGAGCAAAGGGAGGATAAAGAAGCGAACATTAAAAGTGATGCTACATAATCAAACAACAATGAGTGTAAGTATGTTGACAAAGGGCAAGAGGTACTAACAGCAGCAATGTAGTGCCCAGTATTGTTGTGAGATCCTATGATCCTTTGAGAAAGGAAATTCATCTGAAATTAGTTTTCATACAAGAGGAAGGTAAGGCACAGGCAGAAATTTAGGAGTTCAAATTTTGAATTGGTATCATAGATAGTACGTGACGCTCGGCTTTCTGCAATCCTAATAGGGGTTTGGCCAGTGGAGTAGGGGGAAAGTGTGGTACAGTTGGGCCTGTGTTTTCTATGCACTACAAAGAAAATACACTTTCCTGATGATACGTGTTTGTCACAGTAGGTCGTGTTTTTTGTCATGCATGTACATCCATGACGATTTTATGACAGAATCAAGATAGTCATACATGTGCTCTCGTAGAAGTGGTCCATGACATTACCAAAATTATCATCATGGAAGTGTCCACTTCCATGATGATAAATCATGCGTCACAGAAGTGCTTTCGTCAAGGGTGACCGACACGTGGCATCCACCATAACGAAACGTCGTTAAGCTATCGGGTCCAGTTTTGGATCCAATAACCCGTTAACAGCCCCGACCAATGGGGATTTTCCATGTGTAAAATCATCATTGGCTGGAGGAAACACGTGTCGGCTCACCGTTGGGACAGATGTCATCCACTCATTGGACCCAAGGCGCCTATGATACGTCGACATGTGGTACGGCCCAACAGAGGCCCATTCCTATGAAATGGTCGGCCCATTTGACTTGGTCAAAAGGTGGCGGGCTGGCCCACGAAAAGCCTGTTAACGGCATGTTTGCATATAGCCCATTTACAGCCCGCTAACTCATGGCCCGTTATGGCCTATCGGAATTAGGCCAAGTAGCGTCATCTGGGTCGTCCAATATGATTCCATCCCATTGTAACTTCCGGCCCATGTATCGGCCATGACGTATTTTGGCCCATATGAGTCGCTTTGTAATTCTTGGCCCATTAACGACCCATTGTGAAACCGACCCGTAAAGAACAGTGTATCACTTTATACCTATTAGCGGCCCATTATTCCATTGGGTCGTTTCCAGCCCGTGTTACCTTTCGGCCTTCTTAGGGCCCATTTATTCTTGGGCTCATTTCCAGCATTTGGTTACTTACGGCTTGTTATTGGCCTTTTCTGCTTGTGGGCCAAATTCAGCCCATGGATCCAGTCGGCCCGTTTGTGGCCCGTTAATTTGTTGGGCCATTTTCATAGCATCATCAAATATGGCCTATTAACGGCCCATTATGGTCATCTCATAAAATGTATGATTGCCACTCTAGCCCATTTACGGCCCCTTATACGGCCCGTACAAGGCCCATAGATGAGACGGCCCGTAGAAGGCCCATTGATCCGACGACCCATAGAAGGCCCATTGATCCGACGGCCCATAGAAGGCCCATGGATCCGACGGCCCATAGAAGGCCCATGGATCCGACAGCCGATAGAAGGCCCATGGATCCGACAGCCCATAGAAGGCCCACGGATCCGACGGCCATAGAAGGCCATGGATCGTCCGTCCCGTATATAGCCCATGGATCATATGGCCTATGGAGGGCCATGGTCACTACAACGTTTGGGTGAGTTGGCCCCCGTTTGAACGATATAGCATATACAAAGAATTATCCTACTCTATACTATCACTTCTAAAAAACATACACTATACAATAAAGAGACTAAGGCATAGAAATGTAGAATAATCCTACACTATACAATAAAGAAGTTACAGCCGATTATACCCACTGGGCATTATGGTTCGGCACCAGTGATAATAAAGCACACACAAACAGCAAATTACATACACTGGGCAAATACAGCTCCTACATCATGGACGCGCATCAACATAACTTACCATTTGAACTATAATCTCTTCAGAAAATAGGATTGGCCGGATTTACATAGCACAAATTTCAGTCTGCGAAATCTCCAATTCCTTCATTGTTACCTCAGTGCCTTGTTTCATTTTTTTGACTCCTGCATCTAATACCTGCATGTCCAGTCTCAACTTGTTGATTGTACGTTGAGAATCATGTACACGTTGTCTTGCCACCTCTAGTTGATGCTCGAGAACATCAACACATTCCAATTCCATCCATAATCATTCGGTAACGGCCATGCCGCACTGCTCATAGATTTTTGTGTTGATGTCACTTCATCCTAAAATGTTTCTGTAAGTACACATGACTAGGGCAAAAATATAGTTACACCAGTGAAGCGAGAAAGACATACTATTTGTACATGGCAAAACAGGACTAACAATAATGTTACACATCATGAAGCATAAGGAGGTGATATTTTAAAAATTATAAAAAGGTAGTATGTGCAGCCTGCATACAGAAATCTCTCTTAGCTCACCAGAGGAGCATGATGTTGGGGCCCAATCCAAAACATAGACAAGTTACAAATTTAGAAAGCATGTTGCGTAGAAGTAAGCAAGCAGTTGGCCATTCTGTAGCTCAATTAAAGTCTTAAGGAGCATAATGAACAACAGCGGGTTTCATACAAATATACTGCAACAAGCAAAACTATGCAATCATTAGCCTAGTATAAACTAGATTGCGAGCCTCATGCAATAATAGTTGGTTAATAGACTTCAAAGCTTTAGGCACACTTCGGCAGAGTAATTAAATGGTAAGGCCTTTAATTATGTCAAATAATAGTTATACAAGTACCCAACATCAGGCATCATTCTTTGGGCATCTCATTAACTGAGGACAAATAAAGCAATTGAAAAGAGCAAATTAACTATGCCTGAAACAAACAAGGAATTGAAATGTTGAGTAGGATACAATGACTTACCTTAACAGGTTGAAGAGGCTTAGCGTAGCTCCCACTTCTCTTGCGAGGCTCCTTTCCAACATCTTGTACTTGGAAATCCTCAATGTTATCTTCATTGCACCCCCTCTGCAAGGTGACACAAACTAGTTACTCGTCTCCTTGGAAAATAAATATGCATACTTTCCAGTCTGTGAACACAAAAGGATGAGATTATAACAAAACAACACCACATAATGAAACATGCCGCATCTCTTGCTCTTGCAGACAATGAAATGAGAATTTACTATGTCTGCACTACGTAAAAACTAGGCATACCTTCGAACTGGATCTCAAGGTACTCTTGGAGAGCCTACTTTAGTGTACAGCCAAACATTTATGTCACCTATGAGTTAGAAAAGGCCCACTACAACAGCCCTTAGTATTTAAATCGTTGACAAGCTCTGTTAGAGTGTTAGGTCAAGAACAACAAGTAATCAAAGAAAACAGTCCTAGTATGGCTGGCTGATGCAAACAAGCAATTGAACAGATGTGTGAGCAAATCTTACATATCAAGAAAAGAAGAAAAGAAGGAGACTTAAAGACCATCACTTGACTGACCAGATTTAAGGGGCATTTAAACATCATGTGCAACGTATGAACTAACATAAACATTGCATATTCCATATTCTACAATGGAATGCACATGTATTAGGTTATGCCATGTATGATGATGCCTAAATGTACACTATAGTAGGTAGGAGTGATTCATCATTGCACGCACAATTGAATTGCAGGTTAAGGGCCAGTTCTATTCCGCCTTTTCAGGGCTTATTGTCAAAATAAGCCATAAAGGATGTAAAGAAGTCATTTTTGAGTTATGGGCTTGGGCTTAACTAATTTTGGTTTGGAGGGGGGTGTTTCGGGTAGAACCTCACTAAAAATTGCAGGGAAGGGGAATAGTGAAATGACTTTGTTGTTTGCCTATATTACACTCAAAATGCAACTGCTGACGCCCGTGTCACACCTCACCCTCAAGTAAAAACAAACACGCAAGCGTTCATTGCCCTGCCCGCTTGCATCTCCTCTCCCCTTTCCCTCTACCTCTATCCCCTGCCTGCAGCACTAGGGTTCCTCCAGCGAGCCGTCGCCATTGGTCCCATCTTGCCTGGTCCTCGACGATGCTCTGTCCAACTAGGCTACATGGCCGGCGGGTAGGGGCAAATCTCCCTGGCTGCTCCTCCCTCTGCCACCGACCCTCATTCTCATGGTCTCCAGTAGGTGCTCCACTGTGGTTCGTCCAACACACTACTCCGGCAGGCGTTGCATAACTACAGCTGATGCCACACTGCGGCAGAAGGCACCTTATTCCTCCTCCCCACCTCCCAGGCCTTGTCCTTGAGGTGTTGTTGAAGGATGAGCTCATCCAACAAGGTGAGGATCTCCTCTAATTTTTTTTCCAAATTTTCATTTTGATCCACTATATGATGAATTTCTATGAGCTGCTTCTACCACTGCTATATGATGCATTGCTATGAGCTGCTCCTGCTGCTGCTATATGATGAATTGCTATGAGCTGCTGCTATATGATGAATTGCTATGAGCTACTGTTCCTGCTATATGATGAATTGTTATGAGCTGTTGCTGCTATATGATGAGTTGTTATAAGCTGCTCCTGCTGCTGCTATATGATGAATTGCTATGAGCTGCTCCTGCCGATGCTATATGATGAATTGCTATGAGCTGCTCCTACTGCTGCTATATGATGAATTGCTACGAGCTGCTCCTGCTACTGCTATATGATGAATTGCTATGAGCTGCTCCTGCTGCTGCTATATGATGAATTGCTATGAGCTGCTCCTGCTGCTTCTATATGATGAATTGCTATGAGCTGCTACTGGTATATGACAAATTGCACACTGCTGCTGCTGTATGATGACTTGCTATGAGCTGCTGGTGCTGCTATATGATAATTTCATGTGGTGTTGCTATATGATAATAACCAGCGCTTGGACCATCGAATTTCAATAAATAATTGTTCTTCATTTAAATGTGGGTCATGCATTCTTCGTTTAAATTAGGCAATGGGATCTCTATGGAAAACATTGACCAAAGTAGATTGTGCCAAGTAGATGGTATCTTTGTATTTGCATTTTGAGCAAATAGTGATGGTCTGTTTTCCTATCATATTAATTACTGCATTGGGTTCAATTTTTCATGTTTGCAAGTCAAATTAATTTTCATATGGGCAGAAAAATGAAAAAATATTATGCAATCTAGACTTTTCACTGATCATACCAAAGATAAGCTAAAAACACAATGAAAAGAACTGGTTGGCTTATTACATGGAGCTTATTTTCTTAGGATAACTAGTAATAATTGTCCCTAAGAAACTTGGCCAATAGAACTTACATACAAATAACATGTCACGATGATTGCAATGGAGGAGTAACGTACCATAGCACACTGATTGGCTCACCGCTGCCTCTCCTTTTTTGCGATGTTCCATGAAATTGCCACATACATCTTGTACTTTCTCATTGTGCAACCCTATCTGCAAGTTGGCACGGCTAATTTCAGACATCTCTACATGATAATACATTGCATATCCCTTGCGCATAATTAAACCACCAATTAATGATTGTTTGCGTAGCATAAACTAGCCATGACTCTGTGTGTTGGACCAGCAGGCACTCTAAGGGAGCCTAATGTAGTGCACTGGAATTCCTACATGCCACCTACGATTTTGTGTAATGTACTCCCTCTGTTCCTAAATATATGTCTTTGTAGAGATTCCAGTATGGACCACATACAGATGTATATAGATGCATTTTTGAGTGTAGATTCACTCATTTTGCTCCGTATGTAGCCCATAGTGGAATCTCTAGAAAGACTTATATTTAGGAATGGAGGTACGAGGTAGTATCATGTATGACATCTACATATCTAATTTAGCAGCCAGTAGTAGAAATCATTGTCTGCACAAAGGGATTACCGGTCGAAAATCCTAGCAAAGCACGCTGGCAGGCACAGAACAATACAAGAGAGAGAGAGAGACACACACTTACAAGATCATAACAATGCCTCAGTCCAGGATCTTGTTGGCCAAGTTGTTAGATACATAAGAAACATCGTCCTTGTAGTTTTTGCCAGCTGCATAACATGTAATAGTGACATGTTAGTATATTTGAAGTACATTGGGCAGGTGATGCTGGACGGGTTTAAAGGTGACAAGTACCTAGGCCGTGGCGGGTGCTTGGCATCTTGCCAGACAGTGGGAATCAGGTTAGAAACGTCAAGGGTGATGATGTTGCGCTTGCTGTCAGGGTCTGGTAAGGAGATCTAGAACCGTCTAGTAGGTTGTTTGTGGAGCGGCTCCGGTAGGGTGGACTACGGTGTGGGCGAAGAGGATCTGTGGCCATGGACGAGGGCGTAGGTGAAGCTGCTCCGGTGGTTGGGTTAAGGATGATGTCGATGATGCGGATCTGCAGCCATGGACGGGGCGTTAGAAGCTGTTCTGGTAGGTTGGATGATGGTGCGAGGAAGCGGATCTGAAGCCGTGGACTTATGAGTTGGCAAAGCAACCCTGGTAGGGTTGAGAATGGTATAGGCAAAGCTACTCTGGTGGGGTTGACGATGGTGTCGGTGAAGCAGCTCCTGTAGGGTTGAGGAAGGTGTCGGCGAAGAGGATCAGAGGCCATCGACGGGGGCGTCGGTAGGGCAGCTCCAGGGGGTGTGGACGAAGCGTCTCCGGTGGGGAGTATGAATGAGCCATTGCAGATGCGCTGCGGTTGACGAGAGTAACGGCGAAGCAGATCCAGCGCCATGGACAAGGCCGACACTAAATGGGTTGTGGTATAGTGGTGGATGAGTAGTCTACTTGTTTCTAGGGGAGGTGGGAGGGGTAGATCGGTGAGGTGGACGCCGCTGGCAGTGAATGGGCTCTCGTACGCCAGTGGATGAGTGTAACAGCTTGGATTTTGGCCCTTTCCTTTTTCTTTTTGATTTATTTGGTTTTTGCTCTGTTGTTCTTTTTGGAGTGGTTTTGTGGCCTTGTCACATGGGAAATCAGCTTCATTTCCTCTCCCAAGTGGCTCATCATTCTCAAAACTTTTCCAAGACCATGTCACCCCACTGCTTGACCAAACCCTAATTCCTTTGTCTAGGGAAAATTCCTTTTTCTATTAAAGGAATAATCCTAATGGCCATAGGTTGTGAAGCAACCTATATTTATTTCCATCCAATAATTCCCAAATAATTCTCATAATTCCTTTGGGTCATATGTTGCTCAAATATGCCCAAACTTTCCTGTCCTAGCCCAAGAATAATTCTCCAAAAATTCACTCTTCCATTTTGTCCAGAGTGGCACTTTGTGAAGGAAGTGCTATCGATCCAATCTTGTTTGCTCCCAAGCTTGTTGGGCTTTCTTTTATGTCCAAATAATTTCCTCATGCCAAAATACAACTTTATTTGCCTAGCCAATCTTCCTCGGCAATTTTTCAAAGTTTTTGTCAAACAGAAGGCTTTGTAAAGGAAGTACTAGCTAGGTTTATCCAAATGAGATGAAATTTGGCACACTCCTTAATGTGCTCATATTAACCCCCTCCTCCAAGTTGAAGCTCCATCCAATCATCTATGTGAGCACATGACCAAATCTTTTATTCTGGCAATATTTTCAGGTTGTGAAGCAAGTATAATTTTTATTGCTTCAAAAATCCTGATAAATTACCAGATTGTTCTCCTACCCAAATAACTTCTCTCCATAAATTCGGCACCTTTTCACTCAGCCAATATTTCTCCAAAATTATTGCAAGTTTCTGGTCAGCAAGGATGTTTGTGAAGCAAGTACCATTTTGGTGAATCCAATTGGTATGAAACTTACACAACATCTTTATATGATCAAATCATCAAGCCTTGCCAAATTTGATCTCAAGTGGCCACACCATTTGAGTGCATCATCTTGATCCATTCTCTGGACTATTTGGGGCAGTTGCAAAGAAACTATGTTAAACCTTGATCCTAATCTTCTCAAAATTACCAGGATGAAAGTCTTTCTTTACCTCAACCTCGCAGACAAACTCAATGGCTCCAAACCCTTTCTTGTTGACCACTAGTGCTCAACCAAGTTTACTGCAGTAAACTTCAAAGACTTCTTACCGTTTAACCAGATCACTTTTAATCGAACTACCACCGTAGTTGAGACCTAACCTGGATGAACTACCCACTAGATAACATGCTCAAGCCCATCTCCCCCGCTATATGCCAGTGGACGCAGTTACCGCGTTAATGGCAGCATAGTGCACGCGCTCTATGCACTGCGCCCACGCCCAGTGGCTGTTTGTGCTTCGGACCCTCCTCCTCCTGTCGTCTTCGCGCGCATGAGCATGTCCAACAGCTAGCTTGCATCGTCGCCGTCTCCCTAGACCCCTCTTCCCCTCCGGCAGCTTCCTCACCGACGCCCACCGACACTTGCCGCCGAACGCCCACGGGAGCACAGTGCCCCGACATGTTTTAATGGTGCTCGGCCTCTTCCTCTGCTCTCCGGTGTCACCTACCCCTCCGTGAGCTCTGAATCAATAGCTCGTCGTGTTCCCGTGCCCTCCCGCACTCGCTGGCCGTTGCCAGAGCCTCAGCCGGACGTGCCCGGCGATGCCCAAGCCCATCTCCCTCGCCCGGCTATAAATAGACATCCCCAAGCCCTCCCGAGCACCTCACCAGCCTCCCCTCGCTCCACTATGCCTCCCCAGCCCCTCATTTGAGCTAAAGGAGCTCTCCTGACCTCCCCTCCACGCCATGGCCACCGTCGGTGCCCGCTTAAATCCGAGCCAACCAAGCCCTCCCCCTCCCTCCTGACCTCACCGTAGCTCCACCCAGACCCCGGCGGTCCTCCCCGTGTCCTCGCCCCACCGCCGGAGCCACCCTGGCCGCCTACCCCGAAGATCGCCGTCGCCTCTGCCTCTTTCCTCCTCCAACTGTCGCCGCCTCCCCACTCCTCCCCGGGGCTTGTTTTCCCCCCGGATGGATGCGGTGGGCTGCGCTGCGCTCGCTGGTGGACTCTCCTTGGCCGAAGTTGGCCAGAGCTGCGAGGCCAGCACCAGTGCCGGTGCGCCTCCCTCTGTTCTGCTTCGCGTTAGGGAAGAAGAGAAGGAGCGGGAGGAGAGAGAGGAGGGAGTTGACCCAGCTAGCCAGTGGGCCCGCATACCCACATGTCGGCGGGTGGGCGTTGACCCCGCCCGCCCAGCTGGATAAGTGACGGGCCCCACAGCCCATGGGACCCGCCACTCAGCGACCCAGAGGCCGGCCCTGACCCCTGCTGACGTGGATAAGTGGACACGGCTTTTTCCGTGTATGCTTTCATCCACCGAAAGCGTATTTCCCCGAGTGCGTGTTCTGTTTTTCTGTTAAGAGCCTGTTTGTGATGATTTTTAGTACAAAGAGGTCCCTGGCAGAAAAAGAGCTATAACTTTTTACTCCCAACTCCAAATGAGGTGATTCCAAAGCCCACTTCTTCGGTTCATCGAGCCTGTTCAGATGGAACCATTTTCACCATGTTTTGACATTCTGAAAACGAACGTTTTGCCCCTGCCCTTATTCAGCCCCTCCAAGAGAGAACGCTTTTCGCTGATTCGTTCCGCGAGTTTCGTGCACTTTCTCCTGGTGTATTCTTCCACCCCACGCAAGCCACACCCTCCATTTGCATGACTGCAAAACAGTAGCATGGTATAAGTTATTTGAACTTGTTTAAAATATTTCTTAGCTATGTATGATACGTTCATGGCATTTCTCGGAATATTGTTTCAATCTTGATATTGCCATGATATTGCTTGGAGTTCTAGGACTTATATTTTGATGATTATGTGGATGACATGTTGCCTTTGGATTCTTAGTGGCTATTATGATTATGTTCATGATGGTATTATGCTTTGGAGTATTACTTTGTATGTCATGTTGCCTTTGGATGCTTAGTGGCTATTATGATTATGTTCATGATGGTATTATGCTTTGGAGTATTAATTTGCATATCATGTTGCCTTTGGATTATTAGTGGCTTGTATGGATATTTTTCATGATGATATCTGGTATTATTTTGGAGTATTAATTTGCATATCATGTTGCCTTTGGATTATTAGTGGCTAGAGTTTGTTTCATCATGATGCTAGTTGATATTATGTTTTGGAGTATGATGATGGGGATGATGCTTGCATGTGGATCTTAGCCGAATAGCTTTATTCTTGTTATTGGAGTAGTAGGATTATGATTTTTGGATTCATCATGACAGTAGTGTAGTTCTACCCTTGGAGTATTTTTGAGATGATGATATTATGCTTGGACTATTTGTTGGTTATTGCTATGACTTGGATTATAGTATGATAGTATATATTGGAGTAGCAGTGTCGATTTTTGGGTTCCGGCAGATCCTTGAGGTTCGAACACAGGGGTGCGCACAGAGATTTTGCCTCCTACCTACTTGCACCCCTCCGCCTTGCTAAGATCTAAGCTAAGGAAAGAACAACACAAGAGACACAGGGTTTATACTGGTTCGGGCCACCGTTGTGGTGTAATACCCTACTCCAGTGTGTGGTGTGGTGGATTGCCTCTTGGGCTGATGGTGATGAACAATACAAGGAAGAACAGCCTCGCGAGGGTCTGTTCTTTGCTGGGGGGGACGGACTGCTAGGAGGAGTTCAGTCACCCTTCTCTCTCTCTGATTTCGATCCGATCCTTGATCCTCGATCTCTGTCTCTAACCTTCCTTTTACCTCGAACCCGAACCCTAATCCTTGTGGGTGGTTGGTCCTATTTATAGGCAATGGCCCTGGGCCTCTTCCCAAATATTGAGCGGGAAGGGCGCCAACAATTAGCTATTTTGAAGGGGAACATCTAGTACACTTATCCTGACTAAAGTTGGTCCTCGCCTGCACAAAGCTCTGGTGGTTAAGCCGTCTTGGGACCCACGATGATCACCGTCTTGCGGTCCTCCTGGTCTTGGTCTTGTTGCACCGAAACAGCAACCTTTTCCTGATGCCTCGGTACTCCGTGGCCGCGCTTGCCCCCTTTGCACCAAAGGGGAAAGGAGGACACTGCGCGGGCTGGTGCCCGCCTGGCGCCCTTGGTCGTCATGGCTTGCATCACGGGTACCTCGTGAGGTACCCCGCCTGGATCTCTCCGCCTCTTCGCGAGCCAGCCTGGTGAGGCCATGCCTGAGGAAGCTCCGTGTCGTCCGCCCCGCGAGGCTTGGCCCCTCGCGAGGGTCTTGGGTCTGTGTTGATGAAGATGGGCCTTGCTGGGCCCCCCTTTGAGCCACGCCGCAGGCCGCAGGCAGGCAAGAGTGGGGACCCCCGTTCCCAGAGTGCCGACAGTATCCCCCGGGCCCAAGGTGCGCCCGGACTTGGCCGTGCAGGGAGGCGGAAGGGCAAGAGCGAAGCGCCGCGGGCCCTAACAGCCTGCGGCCTTGGGCGCCGCGTGGCGGTCGATTGGACGTGGGCGGCACTGTTCCCCCACGCCCCCTTTATTTTGCGCCATGCTAGGCGGACTCGCAGTCGTACATAGCCGCTCCCCTTTCTGTTGCTAGAATGCCCTCTGCCCTTCCTCCGCCCGAAGTCCAGCTTCTGTTTTCAACCCAATCTCGAACCTTCCCCCCTTCCCATCGCCATGGCTCCGACGAAGAAGGGAAGAGGGAAGAAACCCGTGCTTCCGCCTTGCCCGCCGCCGTTGGCGGCCTCCGCCGAGGGCTTGGGCAAGGTCAGCTCGGCTCTGGCCATTATCTTCAACGAATGCGGGAGGACGACGGCCTGGCCCTCGTCCCACTTCTCCATCGACATGATAGTCACCGAGGTCCCGTATTTTGCCGATGCCCTGTGGGCGGGTCTGGTTCCTCCCTTTTCTGATTTCTTCAATGCCGTGCTTTCCCGCTATCAGATCCACATGATGCATCTGGGTCCTGAATCCATTACCCTCCTTTCGGTCTTTGCCTTTGTTTGCGAGGCTATGATGGGCATCCTTCCTTCGGTTGCCTTGCTGCGCCACTTCTTCTCGCTGCGCCTTGTCGACCCTACCCAATGCTGGGCGTGCGTGAGCTTCGTTGCCGCGTCTGAGACAGTGGCCTCTGGGATTGACTTCAAGCTCCCTCTGCCCGCGGCTGGGTTCCGCGAGCGATGGCTGTATGTGGATGCAGGGGTGCCCAGCCCCCTGCTATCGGAGCCAACTTCGCCTGCTGTCCCCAATTCGGGCTGGGGCCAGCAGACGCTTGAGAGCCCCCGGCTCGTCTTCGTCTGGCACCGCTTCACGTTCTTGAGGTCGCTTGGCGTGACAGCGTCCAAGGTGGTGAAGGAATTCCTGCTACGCCGCGTTGCTCCTCTCCAACACCACTCCCGCCGGATGTGGGCCTTCTGCGGGCGCGATGATCGCATGAGGCTCCAGGAAGAGGACCTGACGCCTAAAGTGCTGAGGACAGCGCTCTTGACCCTGACTGGGGACCCCAACCCTCGCAGCATCCAGCATGGAGGGGCCTTGCTGTACCTCTGCCAGAGCAGGGGCGATTTTGTGAATCAGATGCCTATCTTTGATGAGTTTGGGCCGCGCCCCGCCGGCCTCCAAGGGCCTCGTGATAACCCAGTGATGGTGATTGTCCTTCCAGTCGGCCAAGGCGACTCTTCCTCAAATGGCGGAGCAGGGAGGCATGAGGCGCCAGAGGCCGAGGGGGCTCCCGGCGGGGTGACAGCACCGGGCGATGCTCATGAGGGAGCAGCTCTTGGGGCCCGTGCCGCTGAGGCTGAGGGTGACAAGCAGCTGCCCTCAGCGCCTGCGACTGAGGCCCCTGAGGCTCCAGCTGCTTCTCCTGGCGAGGAGATTGGCAGCACGCATCAGGCAGGCGCCCCTGACGCAGATCGCCTTGACGCTCCGTCTTCGTCACAGGTTGATCCCTATGCTCAACTCTTGGGCCGCTTCCGTGTGGACTTTGAGGCCCTCCGGAAGAGAAGGGAGGCCCTGGGCGACGATTACCCTTGTCGCATGCTGAAGCGTAGGAAGTACTTCGCCACTGATGAGTAAGCCTTCTCCTTTCCCGGCTCCCGATCCTTTTGTTGCTTTTACTGATCCTTGCTCCGCAGGCCCCTTCCAGCCGAGCTCGTGGAGACGGCTATGGTGCCGTCCCCCTTGGCTTCTCCCCCTCCGCCGTCCTCAAGCGCTCCGAGCAGCAGAGCCCTTGTGGTGAGGGCGATCGGAGAGGCGAACCGTCCCGAGGCGCATCGTGGCCCTGCACACCTCGTGATCCTCCTTCGCGGGCCTTCTCATGGCATAGCCAGCCTGCCGTGGGCTTCTCGCCTGGTCGTGGACTGCGATTGGCTGAGGCGCTCCCTGCGCTCTTCATCTGGGGACGGGCTGGCTCCAGGCCGGGCTTCTGGCGTGACGTGCCCGGCCGTCGCGAGGGTACCAGCCCCCAGCCCCCTGCCAGGAGGGGAGTGTTGATTCTTGGCCCCCGGCGCTTGCTCGGGGCAGATGATGGTGTGGAAGACGTGCTCGAGCGCGCCCGGGAGCGTCGCGCTCTTCGCCAAGGATTCCTTCGAAGGGCGGCTGACGCGGTGAGCCTGCTTGGTGAGGAGCTTGCTGATGAAGATGTGCGCCTTGAGGCCGAGGGCCTGCGCCTGGCTGCAGAGAGGTGCGAGCTGGAGGGCGCCATCGCCCTTGCGCGCCGTCAGCGCGATCTTGATGATGCAGAGGCCAAGGCGTCGCTAGTGGCCTCTCGGGAGGCCCGATCTCGGGCCGCTGAGGATGCCTGGGAAGCTGACCGGTGGCGAGAGGCGGCGGAGGAGCGGGCTCAGGAGCTCCTGGCCTGGTGCCACTCACTAGAGGAGCAAGTGGAGCTGCGCGAGGCAGCCCTCGCGTCGATGAAGGTGGCCTCTGGCGACCCGGCAGAGCTCCAGAAGCGCGAGGAGGCGCTGACGCTGGAAGCCGCCGAACATACCCGCGAGTACGAGCGTCTGGAGACGAGGGAGCGCTTGGTGACGCAGGCGGAGGATGATGTCGCTGCACAGGAAGCCCGTGTCCTGGAGGAGGTCGGATGTCGGGTGGCGATGGCGCATTTGAACCTCGAGCACGAGTTCGAGGAGAAGCTGGGGTTGATCCGGGCAGAGGCTGAAGGCAGGACTGCCGCCTTGACGGCCAAGCTGGAGTAGGCGACGCGGCGGGCCGATGCTTTCTGGGCCGCCCTTGAGGTGGCGCAAGGTGAGCTAACCACCTCCCAGGCTGAGGTGCTCCTTCTTCGCCAGCGGGTGGAGGAGGTAGAGGTCGTCGCGCGCCAGAATGCGGACGAGATAGGTCAGCGGCGGATCCTGGAGCATGAGCACGGCCCCATGCTCACCACACTCCGGGAGAGAGCCAACACAGCCTTGGGAAACATCTACGAGGCGGCTGTTGGCGAGCCGCACGCAGTCAACTACGCCGGCAATCTTCAGTTCTTCACCGACGTGGTGACGCAGCTAGAGGCGCGGTCGGTCAGTGCTGACAGGTTGGTGGAGGAGAGGAGCCGCGCCCTGCTCGGGCGCTCCTTTTCTCGCGTCTTCAGCCATCTCCGGAACATGGATCCCCACTTTGATTTTGACGCCGCCATCGCCCCAGTCCCCCAGGCCGTCCGAGACGACCTGGCGCACTGGGTGGAAGACAATGTGGATGCTCTTATCAGGGCCTTCGCTTCAGACAATGACGGCGTGATCGTGGCTGCCGACGAGGGCGGCGTGGTGAACGGTCCTGACGCCGCTGGCGGCGACGCAGACAGCGATGGCGAGTTCAGCAATGCCAATAACGGCTTGGGTGGTGCTCCTGAGCATGCATTGGGGGATTTATCCGACTGATTGTGCATCATTCCTGCTTCCTTACCCTGCATGAATAGAACTCAGGTTTTGGCCTGATGGCTGTGAGAGCATTTTGCAGGGGGAGCCCCTCATGTAAAACTTGTGTTCATCGTATTAGTAGACGCTACATTGCCCATGCGCCCGCGCCAAGTGGTTGGCTTAAGCGACGCACTGGTCGGCTAGTTTACGTTTGTCCCGTGCTGGCCCTGAGGTAGCCTGTGGGAGGCTCTGGTGTCCTGAGTGTTCCCTGATTAAATCCGTAGGACCTGCAGTAAAACACCCTCCTGAGAGGACGCGGCGGCAGTCTGGGCTGCGCGCAAGCTAGGCCTGACCCGGCTCGCGAGGCGCTCACGAGGGGAGGCAGCTGAGGCGAAGTGGTAACCAAAACGCAAGGAATTGCTCGAACGAGACTAAGCACCCCTACCCCGAATACACGCAAATCTCAAATTCGAATCCAACTTGAATCCAGCGGGGGAAAGCGACAACCAAAGGGAAAAGCAACGAAAGCAGACAAAAGGCCGTGTTCGGCACCTAATCTAGTCTTGGACGTCTTCTCACCAGTGTGGAGCTAAGTGCTGCCACTGGGCGTGGGAGGGAGCCCCAGGGCCTGAGGCCGGCACCCCTGAGACTCCGGGGCGTGTACAGCCCCACTCATTATTACGTGAGAGTGTCACGGGGCAGCGAGCTTCACAGGCACTGGGCCTTCTTCACAGGAACTGGCCTTGCTTCATATCGCCAGACGAGGGCCCCGCCTTGCGCCACACTCTAGTGCCATCAACGATGACCGGAAACCAGGACGCCCCCATGGGGTAGAGCGGTCGCCAACGGTTCCCCTGACGACCACGGGTCCTCCGCCAGGGGCAGGCCCTGAGGCACCTCCCCAGCAGAGGGCCTACCTCCTGAGAACACCTTGCTCCGAACGCCACGGTGGTGATATCGGATCTCGACCCCTCTCCTACAGCCCCCTGCGCCCTCCTCCCGAGGGGTAGGAGACTGTGGGAGTAGGGCTGCTGCTCGCTGTGGCGACCTGCACCTCCTGCGATCCATGATTAGCGTATGCTTGCTCTTGAGGAATTAGCGGTACCCGATAATCGTTGCCTCCAACGTGGCCAGTGGGACCGTCCCGGGGCTCCTGGAAGGGCTCAACTTCTGACGCCTCGTCCCCCCAGCTCGGGCTGAGGAGGGTGTCCTTGGTCCATCATGAGGGGCACATATTTTTCCGGCGCCGTCATCCCGCAGGCCATGCCGTAGCGCTCCGCGGGCCACGCAGCTCTGCTTGACGCACCCACCGTGGGGCGGTAGCGTGGCTGTCCACTGGGGCCGCGGGTCGCGTCGAGTCCTTCTTCTTCACGGACAGGGAGCGGGGGTAGCGCCGCCGCCGGTCCGGTGCCAACAGCTTCGCTGGCGTTGGAGTAGCCTTGGAGCCTGCAAGCGCGCGCGGAGCCCCCGCGCGGGCCGCCCTGGGCTTGAGATAGGAGCTGGGTGTAGAAGGGGTGAGGCCCCGAGGCGGCGAAGCCCAGGAGCTCTGCCACCCGCTGCAGCAGCACCTCGCGGCCGCCCTCCAGCAGCCTGCACTGCAGCAGCTCTCGGGCCGCCGTGAGCGCGGCCCTCGAGTTCGCCTGTACTCGGCGGGTGTACGGTGTCGTGGTCACGGCGTGATTGGAGGCCCTTGCCGCGGTGCGAGAGCTATCAAAGCCTGTCCGCGTCGCCCGCGGCCCGCAGCACCCTGCGGACCGCGAGCTGCCTGGGGCACGGGGTCGCCTGAGGCGAGCGGCTCTGCACGGGCGGGCCATGCCGCCCATGGATCTGGGTTGCCCGTCTGGTCGTCGGACATGGTGATGACAACGTGATGGGGCACGAAGCGGTAGAAGGTGGATTCCGGCGCACCCCTACCTGGCGTGCCAAATGTCGGATTTTGGGTTCTGGCAGACCCTTGAGGTTCGAACACTGGGGTGCGTGCAGAGATTTCGCCTCCTACCTACCTGCACCCCTCCGCCTTGCTAAGATCTAAGCTAAGGAAAGAACAACACAAGAGACACAGGGTTTATACTGGTTCGGGCCACCGTTGTGGTGTAATACCCTACTCCAGTGTGTGGTGTGGTGGATTGCCTCTTGGGCTGATGGTGATGAACAATACAAGGAAGAACAGCCTCGTGAGGGTCTGTTCTTTGCTGGGGGGGGGACGGACTGCTAGGAGGAGTTCAGTCACCCTTCTCTCTCTGATTTCGATCCGATCCTTGATCCTCGATCTCTGTCTCTAACCTTCCTTTTACCTCGAACCCGAACCCTGATCCTTGTGGGTGGTTGGTCCTATTTATAGGCAATGGCCCTGGGCCTCTTCCCAAATATTGAGCGGGAAGGGCGCCAACAATTGGCCATTTTGAAGGGGAACATCTAGTACACTTATCCTGACTAAAGTTGGTTCTCGCCTGCACAAAGCTCTGGTGGTGACGCCATCTTGGGCCCCACGATGACCTCCATCTTGCGGTCCTCCTGGTCTTGGTCTTGTTGCACCAAAACGGCAACCTTTGCCTGATGCCTCGGTACTCCGCGGCCGCGCTTGCCCCCTTTGCACCAAAGGGGAAAGGAGGACACTGTGCGGGCTGGCACCCGCCTGGCACCCTTGGTTGTCATGGCTTGTGTCACGGGCACCTCGTGAGGTACCCCGCCTTGATCTCTCTGCCTCCTCGCGAGCCAGCCTGGTGAGGCCGTGCCTGAGTGATAGAGGCAAAGGTGTCCCGTCTTTCGATGAGATGATGGATATCGCTTTGGTGGAAGTCGACTTTGACAATCCGACTACGAAAGTGCGAGGACGTCGCGCCTTAGCAATCGCTAAACCAACTCCGAGAGGTTATTGACCACGCCAGAGCACGATCAACCTGACCACGAGGGTCTGTTTCCTGCGAGCAAACGAAGAACAAGCAAGAAACTGAGATTGCAATCTAGATATTGCGAATATAAGATGAAAGCTTTATTGATCAAGGTGGGGTTCTGTGACGCCTTTGTCTGGTCGTTGAACACAAACGAAGTACGCGAAGTTGCAGCTATGGCGAACTTTTAATCTAAACAAAACCCAAAGTCTAAACGATGCCCTAAGGGTTGTATATATGGAGGAAGAGGGGGGAATTTCGTGGCCCTTGGTGGAGGGGTCCGAAATCAACCCTATCTCTTGTTTCCCCACACATACGGACTCTAAAAATAGCCTATACTTATGTATTTCGAAATTACATGGGTCTGGCCCAATAATAAGGAGACGCAGCACCTAAAATAGCCTCGGGACGAAATTTATGAAGTGGCATCTTGTATATTTCGTCCAAGGCTTCATGCACCCATTATGGTGGCTTCAAAGTCCTCAAATCATCACTTGTAACTCCGTTCTTGTTCCCCTTGCGCATGCCATCATCTCCATGCTTGTTCTTGCTCCAATGTTCATCCTTCTCCAAGCTAGGCCCTTCATTTGTAAGCAAAACAAATGTATCCAATTTAGGCAGCATCATATTCTCATGAACATTAGAATCATTACCAAGAAACGAAAGTACCTGGTAATTTAGTTGGCGTGCACGAGCTCTAGTAATTGGTCCAGTATGTATAGCAGCAGGGGCTGTGGGTGTAACAATTGTATTGATGTCCTCATCATCCTCCCCTTCTTGAAATGAAGTCGTCCTCGACGGAAGTTCATCTTCCTCACCCAAATAAGGCTTCAAATCTGCAATGTTAAAAGTGGGACTAACCCCAAAATCTGCAGGCAGCTCAAGTTTATATGCATTATCATTTATTTTCTCTAACACCTTAAAGGGACCATCAACACGTGGCATTAACTTTGATTTGCGCAAATCAGGAATTCTATCCTTACGCAAATGTAACCAAACAAGATCTCCAGGTGCAAACACAACATGTTTTCTACCCTTATCTCCAGCAAGTTTATATTTAGCATTCATACGCTCAATGTTTTCCTTAGTTAACTCATGCATTTTTAAAATCAATTCAGCACGTTGTTTAGCATCAAAATTAACCTTCTCCGAAGATGGAAGAGGCAACAAATCAATAGGTGCACGAGGTAGGAAACCATACACAACTTCAAAAGGGCACATCTTAGTAGTAGAATGCAATGAACGATTATAAGCAAATTCAATATGAGGCAAGCATTCCTCCCACATTTTCTTATTATTCTTCAAAACAGCCCTAAGCATAGTAGACAACGTTCTATTGACTACTTCAGTTTGTCCATCAGTTTGGGGGTGACAAGTAGTACTAAAAAGCAGTTTAGTCCCCAACTTAGCCCATAAACATCTCCAAAAGTGGCTAAGAAATTTAGTATCACGATCTGAAACAATAGTATTTGGCACACCATGCACGCGAATAATTTCACGAAAGAACAAATCAGCAACATTAACAGCATCATCGCTTTTATGACATGGTATAAAGTGTGCCATTTTCGAGAATCTATCCACGACAACAAATATGCTATCCCTCCCCTTCTTTGTTCGAGGTAAACCTAAAACAAAGTCCATAGATATATCCTCCCAAGGAACACTAGGTACAGGCAAAGGCATATATAAACCATGAGGATTGAGTCGTGACTTAGCTTTTTGACATGTAGTGCATCGAGCAATAAAACGCTCAACATCCCGTCTCATCTTTGGCCAAAAGAAATGTGTAGCAAGTACGTCCTCCGTCTTCTTCACGCCAAAGTGTCCCATTAATCCTCCTCCATGCGCCTCCTGCAACAACAAAAGACGAACGGAGCTAGCTGGAATGCATAACTTGTTAGCACGAAACACAAATCCATCGTTAACGACAAACTTGTTCCACATTCTTCCTTCTTTACAATTCTGCATTACATCTTTAAAATCAGCATCATGCACATATTGATCTTTGATGGTCTCCAAACCAAATATTTTGAAGTCAAGTTGTGAAAGCATAGTATAGCGACGAGACGATGCATCAGCAATAACATTTTCTTTTCCCTTCTTGTGTTTAATGACATAAGGGAAAGTCTCAATGAATTCAACCCATTTAGCATGTCTACGATTCAGTTTAGCTTGACTTTTAATATGTTTCAAAGATTCATGATCAGAATGTATAACAAATTCTTTGGGCCATAAATAATGTTGCCATGTTTCTAAAGTCCGAACAAGAGCATATAATTCTTTATCATAAGTAGAATAATTCAGACTAGGCCCACTCAATTTTTCAGAAAAGTATGCAACAGGTTTGCCATCTTGTAATAACACACCTCCTAATCCAATTCCACTAGCATCACATTCAAGCTCAAAAGTCTTATTAAAATCAGGAAGTTGGAGTAAAGGAGCATGTGTCAACTTATCTTTCAATACCGTGAAGGCTTCTTCCTGTGCGGTACCCCAAACAAAAGGCACATCCTTCTTTGTAAGCTCGTTGAGAGGTGCAGCAATGGTGCTGAAATCTCTCACAAAACGCCTATAGAATCCAGCGAGGCCAAGTAAACTCCTCACCTGTGTGACCGTTTTGGGCTGCGGCCAACTCTCAATAGCTTCAATCTTGGCTTTGTCAACTTCAATTCCCTGTGGAGTAACAACATAGCCAAGAAAAGATACTCGGTCGGTGCAAAAGGTGCACTTCCCAAGGTTACCAAACAAACGTGCATCACGTAGAGCGATAAAAACAGCACGTAAATGTTCCAAATGTTCTTCCAAAGATCTGCTATAAATCAGTATATCATCAAAATAGACTACCACAAATCGTCCAATGAAAGCACGTAAAACTTCGTTCATTAATCTCATGAAAGTACTAGGTGCATTAGTTAACCCAAAAGGCATGACTAACCACTCATATAATCCAAACTTAGTTTTAAATGCTGTTTTCCATTCATCTCCCAATTTCATACAAATTTGATGGTAGCCACTACGCAAATCAACTTTGGAGAATATTGTAGAGCCACTCAATTCATCAAGCATATCATCTAGCCTAGGAATAGGATGACGATAACGAATAGTAATATTATTAATGCCTCTACAATCAACACACATACGTGATGTACCATCCTTTTTCGGCACTAGAATAATAGGAACAGCACAGGGACTAAGGGATTCGCGTATATAACCTTTGTCGAGAAGCTCTTGTACTTGACGCATAATCTCCTTCGTCTCCTCTGGATTGGTACGGTATGGTGCACAGTTTGGCAGTGAAGCACCGGGAATTAAGTCAATCTGATGCTCAATCCCTCGAATAGGCGGTAATCCCGGTGGCACGTCTTGTGGAAAAACGTCAGCGAACTCCTGCAAAATGTTAGTGACAGCAGGAGGCAAAGAGGAAGGCACGTCCTCGAATGAAAATAATGCCTCTTTGCACACAAAAGCATAGCAAACAGATTTGCTGAAATCTAGCTCATCAATATCAGATTTGGTGGCAAATAAACATGCACTTTTCAATTTAATTTCAGAAGCAACACTAGATGGTTTATTATTAGGCTTCATTTGTTGCTCAAATTCTTTTGCCACAATCTGATTTTCACTCTTATTCGTCTCCTGTTTTGCTTTATTAGCTCTATTAATATCATCTTTCAAAATGGAATCAGGAGTCATAGGAAGCAAAGTAATATTTTTATCCTTATGAACAAGAGTATAGTGATTGTTTCTACTATGGTGTACAGAATTTTTATCAAATTGCCATGGTCTACCAAGTAATAAGGAACATGCTTGCATAGGTACCACATCACAATCAACATAATCAGCATATGTAGAGATACTAAAATGCACACGAATAGTACGTGTTACCTTAACCTTGCCGCTGTTGTTGAACCATTGGATGTAGTAAGGATGTGGATGTGGTCTTGTGGTGAGAGAAAGCTTCTCCACCATCTCCATGCTAGCCAAGTTGTTGCAGCTCCCTCCGTCTATTATGACGCGCACAGAACGTTCCTTCACAACTCCCTTGGTATGGAACAAATTGTGCCTCTGATTTTGCTCAGCTTGTGTGACCTGCACACTCAAAACACGTTGAGCAACTAAACATTCATACCTGTCAGCGTCTTCAGGAGCCATGTATTGCGTCTCATGATCAGAATCATCTCCACCATGTTCTTCACGTGTAATAAGAGCCAATGTCTCCTCATCATAGTCACTAGTGGACTCATATCCACCATCCGCGGTAGCAATCATCACACGCGGAGATTTGCATTCCCTCGCATAATGACCTCCTCCCTTACAATGACGACAAATAATATCACTTGTGTGCCCTGTTGATGCCATGGAAGAAGAAGAACGCTGTGCAGGCCCCGCAGGTGCGCTCTTGGCAGATAATGGTGGTTGTGCCTGTTTTCTTGTATCACGGCTGGAGGTGGCACCGGATGGAGGTGCTGGTGCAGTTGAAGTAGAAGATGCACGTGGTGTCCATGATGAAGGTCGGCCTGTAGAAAAATTAGTTCGCCCCAATGCTTGTCGATCCTGCACTTCACGTTCAGCTTTACAAGCAAGATGGAATAAACGAGTGATATTAGTATACTCCTTATAGTCTAAAATGGTCTGAATCTCTCTATTTAATCCACCCAGAAAACGTGCAAGCATAGCTTCATTCTCCTCAACAATACCACATCTAATCATGCCAGTTTGTAATTCCTGATAATATTCTTCTACAGAATTTTTCCCTTGTCTTAAACACTGCAATTTTTGAAGCAATTCACGTTGATAATATGGTGGAACCCAACGCGTACGCATAGCAGTTTTCAAAGCAGCCCAAGTAGTTGGAATAGGATATAATCTACAATGTTCAGACCACCATACACATGCAAAACTAGTGAAAGCACAAACAGCAGCAGCAACTCGTCTCTCCTCAGGATATTGTAAACATGTAAATCGTTGTTCAGTTTCTAACTCCCAAGTAAGATATATATCAGGAACATATCTACCCTCAAATGGTGGAATATTCAATTTCAGTTTAGGAATATGGACATCATCTCGTACCTGAGGTGGTGGTGCAGGCCTACCATTACGAATATATACCTGAGGTCGACCTGCGGGTGGTGGTACAGGTGGCTGCACGTAGTGTTGATTTTGATCAACCTCATCCTCATAATCTCCCACAAAATCATCCTCCTCCGCATCAGCAGCAGGAGCCACAGAAGTATCAACAGCAGCACCAACAGTTTGGCCAAACGCAAGAGGAACACGGCTTGCTCGGCGGAGGTCTGCTTCGCGACGTGGAGGTAGTCGTTGTTGTTGTTGTTGGAGAGGTGCGTTAGGTGCAGCGGGTGGTGGTGGTGGAAGACGCGCGAGCAATTCATTAAACTTGTTATCGAGCTTTGTTTCGAACGTCTTCTCAAGGCCAGTGATCTTCTCCATGGCCTCTTCAAAATTGTTCAGCACATCTTGCACCTGTTCAGTCATCATTTGCTGAAACTTATCATGAAGCTCCTTGTTCGATAAATTCTCCCATTCAATCTCGTCGGCTTGTGATCCTGGCATGGTTAGCAGCAATAGAAACACACAAGAATAGGATAGCCAGAAATTTTTTCGAAAAATGCGTTTTCGAAAAATTTTGGGCCTAAACGGAGCGTGGCTACCCGACTCTTTTTTTTTCCGAAACCTACTCCGGCAAGGAAACACGAATCGGAATCTAGATGGATCCCGAAAACAAACCTAATAAGCAAGGAACTCGGATTGGTGGTGGATATATGGTGGTGGTATATGGCAGCGGTGGTGGTAGCGGTGGTAGTATATGGATATGGATCGGTGGTGGTATATGGGCACGGATTGGTGGTGGTATATGGATACGAATTCGGAGCGGTGGTGGTAGATGGCAGGGGCGATGATGATGGTGCGGCGGCGGCGTGACAACTTATGACCAGAACTCGAAACTCTAAAAGACTAGACTCTAAGACCAGCAACTAGACCGACGATGCAACCGCAAATTCAACAAAGCAAAACCCTAAAAAGATTATGCAAAGGCTCAGATTGGTTCGGATATGATGAACTAACCCTAATTTTTTTTTGTGTGTGGCTTTTTCGTGGACTGTAGGTATGAAGAACAGACTCGATCTAAACTATGAAAAACTGTAAAATCTCACCGAGCAACCTGGAAATCTGATACCACTTGATAGAGGCAAAGGTGTCCTGTCTTTCGATGAGATGATGGATATCGCTTTGGTGGAAGTCGACTTTGACGATCCGACTACGAACGTGCGAGGACGTCGCGCCTTAGCAATCGCTAAACCAACTCCGAGAGGTTATTGACCACGCCGGAGCACGATCAACCTGACCACGAGGGTCTGTTTCCTGCGAGCAAACGAAGAACAAGCAAGAAACTGAGATTGCAATCTAGATATTGCGAATATAAGATGAAAGCTTTATTGATCAAGGTGGGGTTCTGTGACGCCTTTGTCTGGTCGTTGAACACAAACGAAGTACGCGAAGTTGCAGCTATGGCGAACTTTTAATCTAAACAAAACCCGAAGTCTAAACGATGCCCTAAGGGCTGTATATATGGAGGAAGAGGGGGGAATTTCGTGGCCCTTGGTGGAGGGGTCCGAAATCAACCCTATCTCTTGTTTCCCCACACATACGGACTCTAAAAATAGCCTATACTTATGTATTTCGAAATTACATGGGCCTGGCCCAATAATAAGGTGACGCAGCACCTAAAATAGCCTCGGGACGGAATTTATGAAGTGGCATCTTGTATATTTCGTCCAAGGCTTCATGCACCCATTATGGTGGCTTCAAAGTCCTGAAATCATCACTTGTAACTCCGTTCTTGTTCTTGCTCCAATGTTCATCCTTCTCCAAGCTAGGCCCTTCATTTGTAAGCAAAACAAATGTATCCAATTTAGGCAGCATCATATTCTCATGAACATTAGAATCATTACCAAGAAACGAAAGTACCTGGTAATTTAGTTGGCGTGCACGAGCTCTAGTAATTGGTCCAGTATGTATAGCAGCAGGGGCTGTGGGTGTAACAATTGTATTGATGTCCTCATCATCCTCCCCTTCTTGAAATGAAGTCGTCCTCGACGGAAGTTCATCTTCCTCACCCAAATAAGGCTTCAAATCTGCAATGTTAAAAGTGGGACTAACCCCAAAATCTGCAGGCAGCTCAAGTTTATATGCATTATCATTTATTTTCTCTAACACCTTAAAGGGACCATCAACACGTGGCATTAACTTTGATTTGCGCAAATCAGGAATTCTATCCTTACGCAAATGTAACCAAACAAGATCTCCAGGTGCAAACACAACATGTTTTCTACCCTTATCTCCAGCAAGTTTATATTTAGCATTCATACGCTCAATGTTTTCCTTAGTTAACTCATGCATTTTTAAAATCAATTCAGCACGTTGTTTAGCATCAAAATTAACCTTCTCCGAAGATGGAAGAGGCAACAAATCAATAGGTGCACGAGGTAGGAAACCATACACAACTTCAAAAGGGCACATCTTAGTAGTAGAATGCAATGAACGATTATAAGCAAATTCAATATGAGGCAAGCATTCCTCCCACATTTTCTTATTATTCTTCAAAACAGCCCTAAGCATAGTAGACAACGTTCTATTGACTACTTCAGTTTGTCCATCAGTTTGGGGGTGACAAGTAGTACTAAAAAGCAGTTTAGTCCCCAACTTAGCCCATAAACATCTCCAAAAGTGGCTAAGAAATTTAGTATCACGATCTGAAACAATAGTATTTGGCACACCATGCAAGCGAATAATTTCACGAAAGAACAAATCAGCAACATTAACAGCATCATCGCTTTTATGACATGGTATAAAGTGTGCCATTATCGAGAATCGATCCACGACAACAAATATGCTATCCCTCCCCTTCTTTGTTCGAGGTAAACCTAAAACAAAGTCCATAGATATATCCTCCCAAGGAACACTAGGTACAGGCAAAGGCATATATAAACCATGAGGATTGAGTCGTGACTTAGCTTTTTGACATGTAGTGCATCGAGCAATAAAACGCTCAACATCCCGTCTCATCTTTGGCCAAAAGAAATGTGTAGCAAGTACGTCCTCCGTCTTCTTCACACCAAAGTGTCCCATTAATCCTCCTCCATGCGCCTCCTGCAACAACAAAAGATGAACGGAGCTAGCTGGAATGCATAGCTTGTTAGCACGAAACACAAATCCATTGTTAACGACAAACTTGTTCCACATTCTTCCTTCTTTACAATTCTGCATTACATCTTCAAAATCAGCATCATGCACATATTGATCTTTGATGGTCTCCAAACCAAATATTCTGAAGTCAAGTTGTGAAAGCATAGTATAGCGACGAGACAATGCATCAGCAATAACATTTTCTTTTCCCTTCTTGTGTTTAATGACATAAGGGAAAGTCTCAATGAATTCAACCCATTTAGCATGTCTACGATTCAGTTTAGCTTGACTTTTAATATGTTTCAAAGATTCATGATCAGAATGTATTACAAATTCTTTGGGCCATAAATAATGTTGCCATGTTTCTAAAGTCCGAACAAGAGCATATAATTCTTTATCATAAGTAGAATAATTCAGACTAGGCCCACTCAATTTTTCAGAAAAGTATGCAACAGGTTTGCCATCTTGTAATAACACACCTCCTAATCCAATTCCACTAGCATCACATTCAAGCTCAAAAGTCTTATTAAAATCAGGAAGTTGGAGTAAAGGAGCATGTGTCAACTTATCTTTCAATACCGTGAAGGCTTCTTCCTGTGCGGTACCCCAAACAAAAGGCACATCCTTCTTTGTAAGCTCGTTGAGAGGTGCAGCAATGGTGCTGAAATCTCTCACAAAACGCCTATAGAATCCAGCGAGGCCAAGAAAACTCCTCACTTGTGTGACCGTTTTGGGCTGCGGCCAACTCTCAATAGCTTCAATCTTGGCTTTGTCAACTTCAATTCCCTGTGGAGTACCAACATAGCCAAGAAAAGATACTCGGTCGGTGCAAAAGGTGCACTTCCCAAGGTTACCAAACAAACGTGCATCACGTAGAGCAATAAAAACAGCACGTAAATGTTCCAAATGTTCCTCCAAAGATCTGCTATAAATCAATATGTCATCAAAGTAAACTACCACAAATCGTCCAATGAAAGCACGTAAAACTTCGTTCATTAATCTCATGAAAGTACTAGGTGCATTAGTTAACCCAAAAGGCATGACTAACCACTCATATAATCCAAACTTAGTTTTAAATGCTGTTTTCCATTCATCTCCCAATTTCATACGAATTTGATGGTAGCCACTAAGCAAATCAACTTTGGAGAATATTGTAGAGCCACTCAATTCATCAAGCATATCATCTAGCCTAGGAATAGGATGACGATAACGAATAGTAATATTATTAATGCCTCTACAATCAACACACATACGTGATGTACCATCCTTTTTCGGCACTAGAATAATAGGAACAGCACAAGGACTAAGGGATTCGCGTATATAACCTTTGTCGAGAAGCTCTTGTACTTGACGCATAATCTCCTTCGTCTCCTCTGGATTGGTACGGTATGGTGCACGGTTTGGCAGTGAAGCACCGGGAATTAAGTCAATCTGATGCTCAATCCCTCGAATAGGCGGTAATCCCGGTGGCACGTCTTGTGGAAAAACGTCAGCGAACTCCTGCAAAATGTTAGTGACAGCAGGAGGCAAAGAGGAAGGCACGTCCTCGAATGAAAATAATGCCTCTTTGCACACAAAAGCATAGCAAACAGATTTGCTGAAATCTAGCTCATCAATATCAGATTTGGTGGCAAATAAACATGCACTTTTCAATTTA
The DNA here is from genome assembly GCF_002162155.2 of Triticum dicoccoides. Taxonomy (NCBI): domain Eukaryota; kingdom Viridiplantae; phylum Streptophyta; class Magnoliopsida; order Poales; family Poaceae; genus Triticum; species Triticum dicoccoides. Next base: position 354,952,874 of record NC_041392.1, read on the forward strand.
ATTTCAGAAGCAACACTAGATGGTTTATTATTAGTGATAGAGGCAAAGGTGTCCCGTCTTTCGATGAGATGGTGGATTTCGCTTTGGTGGAAGTCGACTTTGACGATCCGACTACGAACGTGCGAGGACGTCGCGCCTTAGCAATCGCTAAACCAACTCCGAGAGGTTATTGACCACGCCGGAGCACGATCAACCTGACCACGAGGGTCTGTTTCCTGCGAGCAAACGAAGAACAAGCAAGAAACTAAGATTGCAATCTGGATATTGCGAATATAAGATGAAAGCTTTATTGATCAAGGTGGGGTTCTGTGACGCCTTTGTCTGGTCGTTGAACACAAACGAAGTACGCGAAGTTGCAGCTATGGCGAACTTTTAATCTAAACAAAACCCAAAGTCTAAACGATGCCCTAAGGGCTGTATATATGGAGGAAGAGGGGGGGAATTTCGTGGCCCTTGGTGGAGGAGTCCGAAATCAACCCTATCTCTTGTTTTCCCACACATACGGACTCTAAAAATAGCCTATACTTATGTATTTGGAAATTACATGGGCCTGGCCCAATAATAAGGTGACGCAGCACCTAAAATAGCCTCGGGACGAAATTTATGAAGTGGCATCTTGTATATTTCGTCCAAGGCTTCATGCACCCATTATGGTGGCTTCAAAGTCCTGAAATCATCACTTGTAACTCCGTTCTTGTTCCCCTTGCGCATGCCATCATCTCCATGCTTGTTCTTGCTCCAATGTTCATCCTTCTCCAAGCTAGGCCCTTCATTTGTAAGCAAAACAAATGTATCCAATTTAGGCAGCATCATATTCTCATGAACATTAGAATCATTACCAAGAAACGAAAGTACCTGGTAATTTAGTTGGCGTGCACGAGCTCTAGTAATTGGTCCAGTATGTATAGCAGCAGGGGCTGTGGGTGTAACAATTGTATTGATGTCCTCATCACTGAGGAAGCTCCGTGTCATCCGCCCCGCGAGGCTTGGCCCCTTGCGAGGGTCTTGGGTCTGTGTTGATGAAGATGGGCCGTGCTGGGCCCCCCTTTGAGCCACGCCACAGGCCGCAGGCAGGAAAGTCTGGGGACCCCCGTTCCCAGAATGCCAACAAGCAGTTATCATAGTTATTGTTTTGGGGATAAATTCCGTCATTAAGTTGGTCAGGTGCCACCGAACCTGGCTCTTCCAGTGCAACCACATTTGCCTTATGGGAAGGTCCTGATGCAGTCTATTGTCATGCCTCTCGCCGGTGCCTCCAACTAGGGAAGGTTATGGGCGTGCGGTACCCTGGCACGGTAAGCAGACATAACCTTGTGTGACCGTTATTGTTATTATGGATTCGGTCCCCGTGAGGGACGTTTTGGCCACAACGGTGGTCGTTGTGTCTTTGGTAGACACGGGGCCACCCAGGACTAGCCAAGTGGGGAGTGAGTCGGAGTGGCCGGGAGAGTGTCATGGCAGTAGATCAGTTTTGTCGGAATGCCGGTGGTCCACCCGAATGGTAGTGCAAGGCCATTGATTCCGTGGTGTGGGTAAAGTGTGCTACCTCTGCAAAGTGTTTTTGTTTAATCTATCAATAGCCGTGTCCTCGGTCAATGGCAACAAGTTCGTACTAGGTCACACCGTTCGATCAACACTCACATGACGGAATGACTTATAGGTGATATATATATATATGTATATATATGTTGATATTTGAGCAGTACAGATTGGCAGGATGTGGGTGATGATGTTGGAGACCAAATGTTGGTCGTGGTAGTGATCGCCGGAAAGATCACCATTTGAGACCAAGTGTCGGTCATGGTAGTGATCGCCGGAAAGATCACAGTTTAGATTTGATCACGAGGTGATCGAGATGGTATATTGCTTGGCCGGTTAGCCAAGAGTGATATGGTTATGGAGATCTGAGATGGTGATTTATTAGTATTGTATCAGTTACACACCATGCTTAGTAGTTGTTTCATCATAATAGTTGTTAATTTTATTAACCTGTTAAATGCTATGTTATTGTCTTGCCTTGATGTTTATGGTTGTTGTGAGCTTGCAAGTACATTCAATGTACTGACCTAGCATGTCATGCTAGATTGCAGGTGATGTCTTGATTGCTTGCTTGCTTGTCGAGGTTGCCGTGCATGCAAGCTAGAGCGTGTCCCAGCCAGAGTCCCTGCGGAGTGGAGTTCACCACCTTCGTCGTTGTTCCGTTGCTACGAGTTGTTCCGCTGCTAGCATAGAGCAAGTGTAGTATCGCAGGCGTAGTGTCGCCGTGCTGATGTGCTTCGTTGTAACATCAGACCCTTGTATTATTATTATTTTTGTAATAAGAGCTGATTTGTTCTATGTCAAGCAGTGCCGTATTCCAGAGACTTTTCCTCGATCTCTGGGCTGTAATACGGGGCGTTCCGGTTTCTCTGAGCTGGGGTACCACAAGCTTGGTATCAGAGCAGGTCTGGCTGTAGGACACTCTAGCCAGCGCGAGCGGTAGAAATCAGTAGTTTAAGGTCCAACTTGTTTATTGCATTTGGTTGCTGCATTTCTTTGTTGCATAGCATGCATATAGCTTTATTATTTTGTTACTAACGGTTTAATCTGGTGAGTGTAGATGGCATCGATCCGGATCCACTACAGCTCAGCTCCTGCATTTCTTCCAGTTTATTTTCTTGCTCATTCTTTGGTGATTGGTGTCATTTCTGTCCCAGCGGAGTGATGCCAAGTGATCCTGACACTGTTTGCAAAAATGGTGCTCAGGTATCGCGCCGAATTATTTCCTTCAGCCCCACCTTTTATTTCGGTGGTAGACATGCTTCTATCACGGATCGTCCTTTTTCTTGTCATTTTGGCAACCCTTAATGATCGTAGTTATCAAGAAAGGGCAATGATAGTGGACTCAGTTTCTTCCTCGCTATCCTTATTTCTTGGACGAGTACGGATATTTTCCGCCCACTTGATAATAATTTGGTTGCGACATTCGTGTCCTGCTACATGGTTACCAAGTATGTCCTCACCTCCGAGCTAACCTGGCTAAGCTAGCAATTGGTGTAGCATTTTTTACACCAATTCTTCCACACATTTATTCATCCTCGTGCACATCGTCACAGCATGCTAGATCGTAGAACCGGAGATCCCGCGAAGTTTGTGTGCTTAAGTAGGCATGCATATTGTATGACTAGCAGTAATATGTGACATTGATTGAGTGTGTAGTGATTGTTGTTGTGTGCTTTTGCTCAGTGGAGTTTTCTTTTGTTTCTTTCTTTTTGGGCCCCGGTGTTACTTTATTTATCCCCTATAAAAAGTGGCTCATCAACCGACACCGGACCCAAAGAATCAGCAAGGAGTTGAAATATTTGGAAACTCAGCTAAACAGAATGGAATTCTTAGCCGACTGTAGTGAAATGGGGAATATCTGATCTTGAGGCTGATAATCAATTTTTGTATTAGTGTGCACTCCTCACAATAGTACTGATCACTCAAGTCTATATCAGTATAAAATCCTCATAGCAGTAATGATCAAGTCAGCAGCAAGACAAGTCAGGTACAAGATCAACGGTATATTTTCAGTCAAAGGTATGAGGTCATATACAAAATTTTGGCTCAGCAATGCATGATGCTTGAAATATGTTATCATCTGAAATAAAGTCAGAATGTGATATGCTCAAGGAAGACAGTCAAACAAATTTTTTCATACAAATAATCAGCCACAGAATATTATGTGCGTGTGTGTAGATTTCAGTCTGCATATTAGTATGAAGCTTTGGATGTAAGAAACTCAGTATTCTTCCACACGTTATCGGAAGAAATTTATGATGCAAGGCTCCTCAGCATGATATGTGAGTAATTTCCGGTCCAAGATACCCGGTCTTTCTCAGCAAGATACCTCGGTAACAGGTTCTGACGGACGGAAATGAAAATTTTCTCAACAAGCAAACCCGAGGAGAAGCTTCTCAAGTACGGAACTCAGGCTTTTCCAGCACAATAATCAGACCAAGCTTCGAGTATAAGCTATAGAGCCTTCTTCTACACGCTACCCAGACAAAAGATTTGAGTAGAAGCTCACGAGTCTTCATCAGCAAGCTATTCGGAGGGCTTCTCTCGTAAGCCACTCAGTCCGCGCTAGTATCCCAATATTGCACCATCCTCAGAGAATATGCATCAGGACATATGCCTACCTCAAGAATCAAGTGTTTGGCTGCATATGATTTTTATATATGGTGAGCATGCATCCCCAATCATATCAGTCATTCGTACGAGGTACGGATCCAACAGATATACCTAAGGAAAGTACGAATCCCACAGCCTCATGATTCATGCAAAGGAAGATAAGTAGAGATACATCTCATGAATTACATGGATCGACAAGATCTGGGGATGACATCACAGAATCCATAGTGTTGACAATGGTCATCAAGGTCATTATTCCCCCACCAGTCAAGGTGATATATGATCTGGGGATGGATGTGGTGGGCTGCGCTGCGCTTGCCGGTGGACTCCCCTTGGCCAGAGTTGGCCGGAGCCGCGAGGCCAGCACCGGTGCCGGCGCCCCTCCCTCTATTCTTGGCCGCGTCGGGGAAGAAGAGAAGGAGCGGGAGGAGAGAGAGGAGGGAGTTGACCCAACTGGCCAGTGGGCCCACGGCCCCACCTGTCGGCGGGTGGGCGTTGACCACGCCCGCCCAGCTGGATAAGTAACAAGCCGCACAGCCCGTGGGACCCGCCGGTCAGCGACCCAGAGGTCGGCCCCACCCCCTGCTGACGTGGATAAGTGGACACGGCTTTTGCCGTGTACGCTTTCATCCACAAAAAGCGTATTTCCCCGAGTGCGCGTTCTGTTTTTCTGTTAAGAGCCTGTTTGTGATGATTTTTATAACAAAGAGGTCCCTGGTAGAAAAACAGCTATAACTTTTTACTCCCAACTCCAAATCAGGTGATTCCAAATCCCACTTCTTTGGTTCGTCGAGCCTGTTCTGATGGAACCATTTTCACCACGTTTTGACATACTAAAAATGACCGTTTTGCCCCTGCCCTTATTCAGCCCCCTCAGAGAGAGAACACTTTCCGGTGATTCGTTCCGCGAGTTTCTCGCACTTTCTCCCGGTGTATTCTTCCACCCCACGCAAGCCACACCCTCCATTTGCATGACTGCAAAGCAGTAGCATGGTTTAAGTTATTTGAACTTGTGTAAAATATTGCTTAGCTATGTATGATATGTTCATGGCATTTCTCGGAATATTGTTTCGATCTTGATATTGCCATGATATTGCTTGGAGTTCTAGGACTTATATTTTGATGATTATGTGGATGACTTGTTGCCTTTGGATTCTTAGTGGCTATTATGATTATGTTCATGATGGTATTATGCTTTGGAGTATTACTTTGGATGTCACGTTGCCTTTGGATTCTTAGTGGCTATTATGATTATGTTCATGATGGTATTATGCTTTGGAGTATTACTTTGGACGTCACGTTGCCTTTGGATTATTAGTGGCTTTATGAATATTTTTCATGATGATATTTGGTATTATTTTGGAGTATTAATTTGCATATCATGTTGCCTTTGGATTATTAGTGGCTTGTATGAATATTTTTCATGATGATATCTGGTATCGTTTTGGAGTATTAATTTGCATATCATGCTGCCTTTGGATTATTAGTGGCTAGAGTTAGTTTCATCGTGATGCTAGTTGATATTATGTTTTGGAGTATGATGATGGAGATGATGTTTGCATGTGGATCTTAGCCGAATAGCTTAATTCTTGTTATTGGAGTAGTAGGATTATGATTTTCGGATTCATCATGACAGTAGTGTAGTGCTACCCTTGGAGTATTTTGAGATGATGATATGATGCTTGGACTATTTGTTGGTTATTGCTATGACTTGGATTATAGTTTGATAGTTTATATTGGAGTAGCAGTTATCACAATTATAGTTTTGGGGATAAATTCCGTCATTAAGTTGGTCAGGTGCCACCGAACCAGGCTCTTCCAGTGCAACCACATTTTCCTTATGGGAAGGTCCTAATGTGGTCTATTATCATGCCTCTCGCCGGTGCCTCCAACTAGGGAAGGTTATGGGCGTGCGGTACCCTGGCCCGGTAAGCAGACATAACCTTGTGTGCCCTTTATTGTTGTTATGGATCCGGTCCCCGTGAGGGAAGTTTTGACCACGACGGTGGTCTTTGTGTCTTTGGTAGACATGAGGCCACCCAGGACTAGCCCAGTGGGGAGTGAGTAAGAGTGGCCGGGAGAGTGTCATGGCAGTAGATCGGTTTTTTCGGAATGCCGTTGGTCCACCCGAATGGGAGTGCAAGGCCATGGATTCCGTGGTGTGGGTAAAGTGTGCTACCTCTGCAGAGTGTATTTTTTTAATCTATTGATAGCCGCGTCCTGGGTCAATGGGCACAAGTTCGTACTAGGTCACATAGTTCGATCAACACTCACATGACGGAATGACTTATAGGTGATATATATATATGTTGATATTTGAGCAGTACAGATTGGCAGGATGTGGGTGATGATGTTGGAGACCAAGTATTGGTTGTGGTAGTAATCGCCGGAAAGATCACTGTTTATATTTGATCACGAGGTGATCAAGATGGTATATTGCTTGGCCGGTTAGCCAAGAATGATATGGTTATGGAGATCTGAGATGGTGATTTATTAGTATTGTATCAGTTTCATACCATGCTTAGTAGTTGTTTCATTATAATATTTGTTAATATTATTAACCTGTTGAATGCTATGTTATTGTCTTACCTTGATGTTTATGGTTGTTGTGAGCTTGCAAGGACATTCAATGTACTAACCTGGCATATCATGCCAGATTGTAGGTGATGTCTTGATTGCTTGCTTGCTTGTCGAGGTTGCCATGCGTGCGAGCTAGAGCGTGTCCCAGCCATAGTCCCTGCGGAGTGGAGTTCACCACCTTCGTCGTTGTTCCACTGCTAGAAGTATTCCGCTGCTATGAGTTGTTCCGCTGCTAGCATAGAGCAAGTGTAGTATCGCAGGCGTAGTGTCGCCATGCTGATGTGCTTCATTGTAACATCAGACCCTTGTATTATTATTTTTTGTCATAAGAGCTAATTTGTTCTATGTCAAGTAGTGCCGTATTCCAGTTACTTTTCCTCGATCTCTGGGCTGGAATACGGGGCGTTCCGGTTTCTCTGAGCCGGGGTGCCAGAATGAGCAGTCTAGGGTTTCGAGAGGGGAGGGGAGAAAGGTCGATGAAGTACAGACGGCGTGATGTAAGATGCTCTGGTGCTGTGGAGTTAGTCGTTTTTGCGGGAGGTGGAGAGGAAATGGGGGTGCCTTGTAGTGGGGGGAACCGAAAGTTACCAAAGCAGCCCCGACCTATTATGTAGATGAGTGTGGTATTGTAACTGTTGGTCTCCGTGCACCAAGGACAAAAGGGGAATTTCGCATGCTAAAGACTAAGGTGGCTGAAATTGTAGAAGGAGGCGGGAGATTTTGCCACCCGCTAGATCGTTCGTATCCAGTTTCAACTAATTTTGGACCGTGCTAGCGGGACGGTCATGCGAGAATGTGTGCACGGGGCACGCGTCAGCAGTTAATAACTGGTGTGAAGTCCACCCCAGAAAAAAGACAATAACTCGGGATGATGCGTCGATAACTTGGAGGTTTACATGGGCGCGGCCAATCATACGGGTGTAGTGGCGCATTCACAAAAAAGGGATCAAACGCTCAGCCTATGTATTTCTCGTGTAAATAGATAATTTAGTGCAATTGGTTATTTACTTTAAACATAATGCATTGACGTGTTAGTGTAGAGGCGCACAAAAAGAAATGGATATTGTAGTCCGCTACTTAAAAGTGTTACCTCATATGATTACATAGCCTCCATTTCATAAATTGCGTACCCGTTGAATTCATATATGAATATTACATATATTACTTCATAATAGAACCTTAAATCATCCATGACTAATGATTTTGAATGCAAGAATAACAATGGTGCATGTGATAGCTACATTGGTTGTTTGAAGAAATATCACTGTAACTTTGGCATGCACAACTGAAAAGGTTTATTTAAATAGAAAAAAGGTGATACGTGAGTGTCCAATCTTTATAGTGTTGAATCGATATTGTACCTTTGGCCACGATACGAAGTAGATATTGATTTATGTTCAAGCGATGCACGTCCACGATCGCTAGATAGTGATACGTGAATGAATTGTGCAATCTCTCTCACACACATACATATCTCATTTCCCTGTGGGCATCAGGATCACACACTCGCACTTCGTGTATTTCTCTCCCTCCGTCAAGGTTAGAATTTGTCTTTCTACCCCGTCCTACAAGTCTCTCACACAGAAACACACATGCTCTCTCTGTCGAACACGCCCACCCCTTTAATTCCGCCCACCCACTGCCACTAATGTCTCAAAGTATAATAATGTATGTCACACATATTCCTAAGGTTAACTCGAGTTTCAGAACCATATGAATACATACAATGGGATTCCAGCAAAGCACCTTTTGTTTTGAGATTTTGCTCTCTCTCTCTCTCTCTCTCACACACACACACACACGCTTGCATTTGCATGCACACCGTTTTGTTTATCTTCGTGATGCCTTGGGTATGCCTCGCATAAATGCTATCTACATATCCCTTAATATATCTAGAAATGTGTCACACAAACTCCTTCTCCCTAATAGCAAGATGCCCATGCGTTGCACGGAACATCAAGGTGCATTTGTATGAGTAGTTTATCTTGTGGGAGAAAAGGATGAATGAGGGAATGCCTTATTTGCAAATGCAGAGAGGGGTGTGGGTATCTTTTTGCAAAATTGCCACAATTTCCTTCCTATCGTCGGATATAAATCGGATGGCCTATATTGTAGGATGGCAGGAACA